>NC_091187.1:10128653-10176153 GCF_040958095.1 Procambarus clarkii
CCATCACAGCGTCACTATACTCACCATCACAGCGTCACTATACTCACCATCACAGCGTCACTATACTCACCATCACAGCGTCACTATACTCACCATCACAGCGTCACCATCATCACTATACTCACCATCACAGCGTCACTATACTCACCATTACAGCCTCACTATACTCACCATCACAACGTCACTATACTCACCATCACAGCGTCACTATACTCACCATCACAGCGTCACCATCATCACTATACTCACCATCACAGCGTCACTATACTCACCATTACAGCCTCACTATACTCACCATCACAACGTCACTATACTCACCATCACAGCGTCACTATACTCACCATCACAGCGTCACCATCATCACTATACTCACCATCACAGCGTCACTATACTCACCATTACAGCCTCACTATACTCACCATCACAACGTCACTATACTCACCATCACTATACTCACCATCACAGCGTCACTATACTCACCATCACAGCCTCACTATACTCACCATCACAGCCTCACTATACTCACCATCAAAGCCTCACTATACTCACCATCACAACGTCACTATACTCACCATCACTATACTCACCATCACAGCGTCACTATACTCACTATCACAGCGTCACTATACTCACCATCACTGCCTCACTATACTCACCCTCACTGCCTCACTATACTCACCATCACTGCCTCACTATACTCACCATCACAGCGTCACTATACTCACCATCACTGCGTCACTATACTCACCATCAAAGCCTCACTATACTCACCATCAAAGCCTCACTATACTCACCATCACTGCCTCACCATACTCACCATCATTGCCTCACCATACTCATCATCACTGCCTCACCATACTCACCATCACAGCGTCACCATCATCACTATACTCACCATCACTGCCTCACTATACTCACCATCACTGCCTCACTATACTCACCATCACAGCGTCACTATACTCACCATCACAGCCTCACTATACTCACCATCACAGCCTCACTATACTCACCATCACTGCCTCACCATACTCACCATCATTGCCTCACCATACTCATCATCACTGCCTCACCATACTCACCATCACAGCGTCACCATGATCACTATACTCACCATCACAGCGTCACCATAATCACTATACTCACCATCACAGCGTCACCATAATCACTATACTCACCATCACTGCCTCACTATACTCACCATCACAGCCTCACTATACTCACCATCACTGCCTCACTATACTCACCATCACAGCCTCACTATACTCACCATCACAGCCTCACTATACTCACCATCACAGCGTCGCCATAATCACCATCACAGCCTCACTATACTCACCATCACAGCGTCACTATACTCACCATCACAGCGTCACTATACTCACCATCACAGCCTCACTATTCTCACCATCACTGCCTCACTATACTCACCATCACAGCGTCACCATAATCACTATACTCACCATCACAGCGTCACCATAATCACTATACTCACCATCACAGCGTCACCATAATCACTATACTCACCATCACAGCGTCACCATAATCACTATACTCACCATCACAGCGTCACCATAATCACTATACTCACCATCACAGCGTCACCATAATCACTATACTCACCATCACAGCGTCACCATAATCACTATACTCACCATCACAGCGTCACCATAATCACTATACTCACCATCACAGCGTCACCATAATCACTATACTCACCATCACAGCGTCACCATAATCACTATACTCACCATCACAGCGTCACCATAATCACTATACTCACCATCACAGCGTCACCATAATCACTATACTCACCATCAATTCCCATTAACATATTCAGCATGGCAGCAGGTCCATTAGCAGGCAGCATATCCATGATGGGCACATCATGTAAGGGGAACACGAATACACGTGAAAAAACAGGAGATAAAATGCTACCTCACGGATCAGCGAATCACGAGATGTAAACATGAGCCCAGTCACCAGTCTCCTCCTGCTCCTTAAACACACACACGCGTGCACGCACGCACACACACACATGCACGCACGCACACACACACACGCACGCACACACATTCCTGGTTCAACCAGTAATACGAGGCAGCGAAGCAGTTGAGTATAAGAACATAGAGAAACTAGAGGAACAACAGAACGCCAGAGAGCAGGTAGAGGTACCACAGGGCCAGATATGAGTACCTCAGAGTGAGAAGAGAAGCAGAGAGACATTAAGTACCTCAGAGTGAGAAGAGAAGCAGAGAGACAGTATGATTATCTCAGAGTGAGGTGGGAAGCAGAGAGACATTATGAGTACCTCAGAGTAAGAAGAGAAGCAGAGAGACATTATGAGTACCTCAGAGTGAGAAGAGAAGCAGAGAGACATTATGAGTACCTCAGAGTGAGAAGAGAAGCAGAGAGACAGTGTGAGTACCTCAGAGTGAGAAGAGAAGCAGAGAGACATTATGAGTACCTCAGAGTGAGAAGAGAAGCAGAGAGACAGTGTGAGTACCTCAGAGTGAGAAGAGAAGCAGAGAGACAGTATGAGTACCTCAGAGTGAGAAGAGAAGCAGAGAGATATTATGAGTACCTCAGAGTGAGAAGAGAAGCAGAGAGACATTGTGAGTACCTCAGAGTGAGAAGAGAAGCAGAGAGACATTATGAGTACCTCAGAGTGAGAAGAGAAGCAGAGAGACATTATGAGTACCTCAGAGTGAGAAGAGAAGCAGAGAGACATTATGAGTACCTCAGAGTGAGAAGAGAAGCAGAGAGACATTATGAGTACCTCAGAGTGAGAAGAGAAGCAGAGAGACAGTGTGAGAATGACATAGCGAGTAAAGCCAAGACCCAGCCAAAGCTGTTCCACAGACACATCAGGAGGAAGACAGCAGTGAAGGAACAAGTGATGAAGCTGCGAAAAGCGGAGAACAGATACACAGAGAACGACAAGGAGGTGTGTGAAGAACTCAACAAGAGATTCCAGGAGGTCATCACAATAGAGCAAGGAGAACAGGAGGTCATCACAATAGAGCAAGGAGAAGCCCCTGCACTAAATGAGGCAAACCAAGCAACGAGCACCAACGAGGCAGCACTACCGAGGCAGCACTAACGAGGCAGCACTAACGAGGCACCACCAACGAGGCAGCACCAACGAGGCACCACCAACGAGGCAGCACCAACGAGGCAGCACCAACGAGGCAGCACCAACGAGCAAGCACACACTAAAATAAGCAGAAACCCACGACATTCAAACACCAACGTCCAGACACACACACACACACACACACACACACACACACACACACACACACACACACACGCGTGTTTGCACATCGTGGCTGGGCTGGCACGCCCGGGTGTTGATCGATCATATTAATGATCATATTGACCTGTGCAACATTGCCACCAGTGATCCGCCCCGACACTAATATTGACCTGCAGCTCACCTCTCGTATCATCTTGGATCGTCCGGTACAAGTGGTAAGGCGTTAAATTGAGCTGTTAACGAAACGATTTTAGTAGCTGTACCCGGCCACGCGTTGCTGTGGCTGAGCTTCGTATGTGAGGTGGTTGAGTCCACAGCAACTTGTCCCTATCTCACAGTCCTTCCTACCATTCCTCACTCCCTCGTCCCCTCGTCCTCCCTACCATCCCTCACTCCCTTGTCCCCTCGTCCTCCCTACCATCCCTCACTCCCTTGTCCCCTCGTCCTCCCTACCATTCCTCACTCCCTTGTCCCCTCGTCCTTCCTACCATTCCTCACTCCCTCGTCCCCTCGTCCTCCCTACCATCCCTCACTCCCTTGTCCCCTCGTCCTCCCTGCCATCCCTCACTCCCTTGTCCCCTCGTCCTCCCTACCATCCCTCACTCCCTTGTCCCCTCGTCCTCCCTACCATCCCTCACTCCCTTGTCCCCTCGTCCTCCCTACCATCCCTCACTCCCTTGTCCCCTCGTCCTCCCTACCATCCCTCACTCCCTTGTCCCCTCGTCCTCCCTACCATCCCTCACTCCCTTGTCCCCTCGTCCTCCCTACCATCCCTCACTCCCTTGTCCCCTCGTCCTCCCTACCATCCCTCACTCCCTTGTCCCCTCGTCCTCCCTACCATCCCTCACTCCCTTGTCCCCTCGTCCTCCCTACCATCCCTCACTCCCTTGTCCCCTCGTCCTCCCTACCATCCCTCACTCCCATGTACCCTCGTCCTCCCTACCATCCCTCACTCCCTTGTCCCCTCGTCCTCCCTACCATCCCTCACTCCCTTGTCCCCTCGTCCTCCCTACCATTCCTCACTCCCTTGTCCCCTCGTCCTTCCTGCCATCCCTCACTCCCTCGTCCCCTCGTCCTCCCTACCATCCCCCACTCCCTCGTCCCCTCGTCCTCCCTATCATCCCTCACTCCCTCGTCCCCTCGTCCTCCCTACCATCCCTCACTCTCTCGTCCCCTCGTCCTCCCTATCATCCCTCACTCTCTCGTCCCCTCGTCCTCCCTGCCATCCCTCACTCCCTTGTCCCCTCGTCCTCCCTGCCATCCCCCACTCCCTCGTCCCCTCGTCCTCCCTACCATCCCTCACTCCCTCGTCCCCTCGTCCTTCCTGCCATCCCTCACTCCCTCGTCCCCTCGTCCTCCCTACCATCCCTCACTCCCTTGTCCCCTCGTCCTCCCTACCATCCCTCACTCCCTCGTCCCCTCGTCCTCCCTGCCATCCCTCACTCCCTCGTCCCCTCGTCCTCCCTACCATCCCTCACTCTCTCGTCCCCTCGTCCTTCCTACCATCCCTCACTCTCTCGTCCCCTCGTCCTCCCTGCCATCCCTCACTCCCTCGTCCCCTCGTCCTCCCTATCATCCCTCACTCCCTCGTCCCCTCGTCCTCCCTATCATCCCTCACTCCCTCGTCCCCTCGTCCTCCCTACCATCCCTCACTCCCTTGTCCCCTCGTCCTTCCTGCCATCCCTCACTCTCTCGTCCCCTCGTCCTTCCTACCATCCCTCACTCCCTCGTCCCCTCGTCCTCCCTGCCATCCCTCACTCCCTCGTCCCCTCGTCCTCCCTACCATCCCCCACTCCCTCGTCCCCTCGTCCTCCCTACCATCCCTCACTCCCTCGTCCCCTCGTCCTCCCTACCATCCCCCACTCCCTCGTCCCCTCGTCCTCCCTACCATCCCTCACTCCCTCGTCTGATGCATTCCCAAATAATCTGATGTTCGTATTCTGAAATATTAGAAAAACAGTAAAAAAAAGATGTGAAAAACAATGAAAAAATACAAAAAAAAACTATTCCCACAAAATTACCGGAATGGTAAACAACTCAGCTCAATTCCATTGCAATGTCACACAAAATAATTATATCAAAATGAAAAGAATCAAAATCTATGACAATTCAATATGTCAATTCAATCGGAAACACTAAAATGGAATCGTAACATATTTAGTATAGCGTGTGTTGCTCTTACCCCAACAGGTGGCGCTGTTTTTCAAAAAATAATTGTTTTACCTGTCACAGGTGAGGCATGTATATGGTAGGTATATAAAAACACACATATTCATGTTTATGTGAATATACAGACTACAGACTGTCCTCCTACAGCCTGTCCTCCTACAACCTGCCCTCCTACAGACTGTCCTCCTACAACCTGTCCTCCTACAACCTGTCCTCCTACAGCCTGTCCTCCTACAACCTGTCCTACAGCCTGTCCTCCTACAACCTGTCCTCCTACAACCTGTCCTCCTACAGCCTGTTCTCCTACAGCCTGGCCTTCTACAACCTGTCCTCCTACAGACTGTCCTCCTACAACCTGTCCTCCTACAACCTGTCCTCCTACAACCTGTCCTCCTACAACCTGTCCTCCTACAACCTGTCCTCCTACAACCTGTCCTCCTACAACCTGTCCTCCTACAACCTGTCCTCCTACAGCCAGACTTCTACGGAAACTTGAGCTCCAAACACCCAAAGTTCTGCCTCATTCAGACTTTACCTTCGCGGAAAATATAAAAAAAATTATTCCTTGCAAACCGTTGTATCTTTTGTATCGGGTCACAATGGTACAATACAGCTATTGTATCTATTGTATTTTCCGCTCTATTGATGCTATTTCCTTCTGGGCTTGTGGACTTGCCCTTACTGGCATAGTAAAGGCCAACTTGCCTGCAGCAAGTCCAGTAACCCAGTTTGGTCTTGACTGTCGCGCTGCTCCTGACACCTAGCGGCTCTTCCTGCTACTACGGCGCTCGCGGCGTCGGCGGGAACGGTTGGGCACGCGTAAGTTAGTCAGGTTTGGTGTTCATATGACATTTGCAGGCCTCTGTTCTTGGGGTTATCTTGGGGTTATCATGGGGTTATCTTGGGGTTATCTTGAGGTTATCTTGGGGTTATCTTGAGGTTATCTTGAGGTTATCTTGAGGGTTGTCTTGAGATTATCTTGGGGTTTATCTTTGGGTTATCTTGGGGTTTATCTTGAGGTTTTCTTGGGGATTATCTTGGGATTATCATGAGGTTATCTTGTGATTATCCTAAGGTTATCATGGGGTTATCTTAAAGTTATCTTCAGGTTATCTTGGGGTTATCTTGAGGTTATCTTGAGATTATCTTGATGTTATTTTGTGGTTATCTTGAGGTTATCTTTGGGGTTACCTTGAGGTTTTTTAGGTGTTATCTTTGGGTTACCATGAGGTTATCTTGGGGTTATCCTAAGGTTATCATGAGGTTATCCTAAGGTTATCATGAGGTTATCTTGGGGGTTTTCTTGGGGGTTATATTGAGGTTATCTTGTGGTTATCCTGAGGTTATCATGGGGTTATATTGAAGTTATCTCCAGGTTATCTTGAGGTTATCTAGGGGTGTTGTGGGGTTATCTTGGGGTTATCTTGAAGTTATTTTGGGGTTATCTTGAGGTTATCATTGGGTTATCTTGGGGTTATCTTTAGGTTATCATGAGGTTTTCTTGGGGTTATCTTGAGGTTATCTTTGGGTTATTTTATAGTTATCTATAGGTTATCTTGAGGGTTATCCTGAAGTTATCTTGGGGGTTATTTTGAGGTATATTGGTGTTATCTTGGGGTTATCCTGAGGTTATCTTAGGGCTTATCTTGAGGTTATCTTAGGGCTTATCTTGAGGTTATCTTGGGGTTATCATATAAGTGGGGATGGGACGGGGGGAAGCAATAGTCCCCAATCACTTGTAAATGGTCGTCAGGGATTGAACGCAGACCCGCATGAAGCCAGACCCTCACGCTATACCATCCAGGTTGTACCATCACATGTAAGATATTGTACAAACACACACACACACACACACACACACACACACACACACACACACACACACACACACACACACAGTTTGAGATTACCAGTGGGGAAGTAAGGAAGTGTTTACTAGAGTTGGACGTGACGAAGGCTATAGGCCCAGATGGAATCTCCCCTTGGGTTCTAAAGGAAGGAGCAAGAGAACTGAGCCTACCACTCTCCATAGTGTATAACAAATCACTGGCAACAGGGGAACTGCCAGATACTTGGAAAGCAGCTAACGTAGTCCCGATATACAAGAAAGGGGATAGACAGGAGGCACTGAACTACAGGCCAGTGTCCCTAACCTGCATACCATGCAAGCTGATGGAGAAGATTGTGCGAAAAAAACTAGTGGAGCATCTGGAGCGAAGGAACTTTGTAACACAGCATCAACATGGGTTCAGGGATGGCAGGTCCTGCCTCACAGGGTTACTTGAATTCTACGACCAGGCAACAAAAATAAGGCAAGAAAGAGAAGGGTGGGCAGACTGCATATTTTTGGATTGTCAGAAAGCCTTTGATACAGTGCCACACAAGAGGCTAGTGCGAAAGTTGGAGATGCAGGCTGGAGTGAGAGGGAAGGTACTCCGGTGGATAGAGGAATACCTAAGCAACAGGAGACAACGAGTCTGTGTGAGGGGTGAGGTCTCAGATTGGCGAGACGTCACAAGTGGAGTCCCGCAGGGGTCAGTCCTTGGACCTATACTGTTTCTGGTATATGTAAATGATCTCCCAGAGGGTATAGATTCGTTCCTCTCAATGTTTGCCGACGATGCAAAAATTATGAGGAGGATTGAAACAGAGGATGATAGTAGGAGGCTACAAGATGACCTGGATAGACTGAGTGAATGGTCCAACAAATGGCTGTTGAAGTTCAACCCGAGTAAATGCAAAGTAATGAAACTAGGCAGTGGAAACAGGAGGCCAGGCACAGGATACAGAATAGGAGATGAAGTACTTAATGAAACAGACAGAGAGAAAGATCTAGGAGTTGATATCACACCAAACCTGTCTCCTGAAGCCCACATAAAGAGAATAACGTCTGCGGCATATGCGAGGCTGGCTAACATCAGAACGGCGTTCAGGAACCTGTGTAAGGAATCATTCAGAATCTTGTACACCACATATGTAAGACCAATCCTGGAGTATGCGGCCCCAGCATGGAGCCCGTACCTTGTCAAGCACAAGACGAAGCTGGAAAAAGTCCAAAGGTATGCTACTAGACTAGTCCCAGAACTAAGAGGCATGAGTTATGAGGAAAGGCTGCGGGAAATGCACCTCACGACACTGGAAGACAGAAGAGTAAGGGGGGACATGATCACAACCTACAAAATCCTCAGGGGAATCGACCGGGTAAACAAGGACGAACTTTTCAACACTGGTGGGACGCGAACAAGGGGACACAGGTGGAAGCTGAGTACCCAAATGAGCCACAGAGACGTTAGAAAGAACTTTTTCAGTGTCAGAGTAGTTAGCAAATGGAATGCATTAGGAAGTGATGTGGTGGAGGCTGACTCCATTCACAGTTTCAAATGTAGATATGATAGAGCCCAATAGGCTCAGGAATCTGTACACCAGTTGATTGACGGTTGAGAGGCGGGACCAAAGAGCCAGAGCTCAACCCCCGCAAGCACAATTAGGTGAGTACAATTAGGTGAGTACACACACACACACACACACACACACACACACACACACACACAGCGCTCTGCTACACACAGTGGTGTAGCTCTGCTGGTAAGAAAAGGCTGGGATTTTGAGGAGATGGATATTCAGGGCTGTGAAGGTTTCAGTGACTACATAGCAGGTACTGTAACAAATGGAGGGAAAAAAATTATAGTCGCAGTCATATATAATCCACCACCAAATGACAGAAGACCTAGACAGGAATATGATAGAAACAACATGGCCACCATTAACATAATAGAAAGAGCAGCTTCTGTTGCTAGCAGGAATGGATCTGGACTACTAATTATGGGAGACTTCAACCATGGGAAGATAGATTGGAAGAACAGAGACCCGCATGGAGGACCAGAAACATGGAGAGCTAAGCTGCTGGACGTGGCAACAAGAAACTTTCTAAGCCAGCATACCAAAGAGCCAACAAGAATGAGAGGAGAAGATGAACCAGCAATGCTTGATTTGATATTTACCCTAAATGAATGGGATATAAGGGAAGTTAAGATGGAAGCGCCCTTGGGAATGAGTGACCACAGTGTATTGAACTTTGAGTACCTGGTAGAGCTAGGACTTATCTCCCCCCAAAAAGAACTAGGAATCAAAAGGCTGGCATACCGAAAGGGGAATTATGAACAGATGAGAAGTTTCCTAAGTGAAATACCTTGGGACACAGACCTCAGAGACAAGTCTGTACAGGGTATGATGGACTATGTTACCCAAAAGTGTCAGGAGGCAGTAAACAGGTTCATCCCGGCCCAAAGGGAAAAATCCGAGAAGCAACAGAAGAATCCATGGTATAATAGGGCATGTATGGAAGCGAAGAAACTGAACAAAAAGGCGTGGAAGAACTTCCGGAATAACAGAACACCAGAAAGCAGGGAGAGATACCAGAGAACCAGGAATGAGTACGTCAGGGTGAGAAGAGAAGCAGAGAAAAATTTTGAAAATGATATAGCAAACAAAGCCAAGACCGAACCAAAGCTACTCCACAGTCACATCAGAAGGAAAACAACAGTGAAAGAACAGGTATTGAAACTTAGAACAGGCGAGGACAGGTATACAGAGAATGACAGAGAGGTGTGTGAGGAACTCAACAAGAGGTTCCAGGAGGTCTTCACAATAGAACAGGGTGAGGTCACTGTGCTAGGAGAAAGGGAGGTAAACCAGGCGGCCTTGGAGGAGTTCGAAATTACGAGAGAGGAGGTCAAGAGACACCTGCTGGATCTGGATGTTAGAAAGGCGGTTGGTCCAGATGGGATCTCACCATGGGTACTGAAAGAGTGTGCAGAGGCACTTTGCTTGCCACTCTCCATAGTGTATAGTAAATCACTAGAGACGGGAGACCTACCAGAAATATGGAAGACGGCGAATGTGGTCCCAATATACAAAAAGGGCGACAGACAAGAGGCACTGAACTACAGGCCAGTGTCCTTGACTTGTATACCATGCAAGGTGATGGAGAAGATCGTGAGAAAAAACCTGGTAACACATCTGGAGAGAAGGGACTTCGTGACAAATCGCCAACATGGATTCAGGGAGGGTAAATCTTGCCTTACAGGCTTGATAGAATTCTACGATCAGGTGACACAGATTAAGCAAGAAAGAGAGGGCTGGGCGGACTGCATTTTCTTGGATTGTCGGAAAGCCTTTGACACAGTACCGCATAAGAGGCTGGTACATAAGCTGGAGAGACAGGCAGGTGTAGCTGGTAAGGTGCTCCAGTGGATAAGGGAGTATCTAAGCAATAGGAAGCAGAGAGTTACGGTGAGGGGTGAGACCTCCGATTGGCGTGAAGTCACCAGTGGAGTCCCACAGGGCTCTGTACTCGGTCCTATCTTGTTTCTGATATATGTAAATGATCTCCCGGAGGGTATCGATTCATTTCTCTCAATGTTTGCGGACGATGCTAAAATTATGAGAAGGATTAAAACAGAAGAGGACTGTTTGAGGCTTCAAGAAGACCTAGACAAGCTGAAGGAATGGTCGAACAAATGGTTGTTAGAGTTTAACCCAACCAAATGTAATGTAATGAAGATAGGTGTAGGGAGCAGGAGGCCAGATACAAGGTATCATCTGGGAGAGGAAATTCTTCAGGAGTCAGAGAAGGAAAAAGACTTGGGGGTTGATATCACGCCAGACCTGTCTCCTGCAGCACATATCAAGCGGATAACATCAGCGGCATATGCCAGGCTGGCCAACATACAAACGGCATTCAGAAACTTGTGTAAAGAATCATTCAGAACTTTGTATACCACATATGTCAGGCCAATCCTGGAGTATGCAGCCCCAGCATGGAGTCCATATCTAGTCAAGGATAAGACTAAACTGGAAAAGGTTCAAAGGTTTGCCACCAGACTAGTACCCGAGCTGAGAGGTATGAGCTACGAGGAGAGACTACGGGAATTAAACCTCACTTCGCTGGAAGACAGAAGAGTTAGGGGGGACATGATCACCACATTCAAGATTCTGAAGGGGATTGATAGGGTAGATAAAGACAGTCTATTTAACACAAGGGGAACACGCACAAGGGGACACAGGTGGAAACTGAGTGCCCAAATGAGCCACAGAGATATTAGAAAGAACTTTTTTAGTGTCAGAGTGGTTGACAAATGGAATGCATTAGGGGGTGATGTGGTGGAGGCTCACTCCATACACAGTTTCAAGTGTAGATATGACAGAGCCCGATAGGCTCAGGAATCTGTACACCTGTTGATTGACGGTTGAGAGGCGGGACCAAAGAGCCAGAGCTCAACCCCCGCAAACACAACTAGGTGAGTACAACTAGGTGAGTACACACACACACACACACACACACACACACACACACACACACACACACACACACACACACACAGACTACAGGATGACCTGGATAAACTGGAGGAATGGTCTAGAAAATGGCTGCTGAAGTTCAACTCTGGAAAGTGTAAGGTGTGAGAGTTTGTAGTTTTTAACTTGTGAGAAGTTTTGGAATAAATTGTAATTGGTATAAGGAATTTTAGCTCGGAAAATTTCTAAGAACTTTCTTTATTCTTTAACCTTTATTCCTGTCGTGATATTCAACTAGGTCGCCTGAGGAAGGACTTGCTTAGCTAACACACCAGTGTAGTAACCAGCTCATTCCTCACTTTGGGACCATGTATGAACAATTGACTAGGCGCGAGCAAACGCCGAGACCCCAATGAAAATTGAAATCCCCCCCACTTAGGCCGCCGACCTTCGCCAATCGCCGAAGCGAATCTAACGAGTAGGTCAAGGGCTCTCACAACAATAATTTATTGTTGTGTGGTGCCGTATATTTGATCCAAAGCTCAGAAAGTTAGTCTCAATTTTAGTCGAGTGTGAAGAACATTTGCATAACAATAATAATGTGTGGAGGTGTAACGAAAAGACAGTGTTAACCATAACAACTTAGTTTATTCAATAAAGTACTAACTACTACAACAAAACAAAAGAAATGTCAATGACGTTACTCGAAATCCTTCCTGTGACACTATCAATGACAGCTAGACACCAGCCCCTCGGACTGCATAATGAACTAACTCGAACATAAGCGTGACCACAGAGGAATCAACAAGCAAGCAAGAACTAACAGATCTATAATCACAATTACAACAAATGACACAGTAGGTTCTGAAATACGTCTCCAGTAACCTCCTAACTGTTCTACACCTGCAATGGCGGTTGCAATGCAATCAAATCAGTAGTCTTCCAATGACAACAATAACTAATGGGTTCACTGGCAACTCCAGCACCCTTCCTCAAATTAATCCTTACGTTAACACTACGTCCCACGGACGATCAACAATCAATAACAATTGATTTACGTTAATAACACAATAAGATTTACGTTAATTACAAGGTAACATTTACGTTAAATTAACAACTCTTACAACTGTCACTAGTAACGCGGAAATCAAACAACACTCTACCCGCCGAGCATTCAGTGAGAAAATCCCATTAATCCCTGTACTTCCAGACAGCTGATTAATCTCTACTAGTTACGTTAATTTACGTTAATCGGTTACTAATCACTCAGCGATGGTAAACTCTGATTTACAATGTCCAAAGTGCTAAGAGAACGGTAATCACTCGTGATTACCTTTAGAGTAATTAATTACTATCCTCAAGATCAATAATTAAACAATTAAAATACGCAACCTTTCACACTGGCTCAGCAATTTACATTAAGGTACGAATTCCGTCTGAGCCTTCCATACTCAGACCAATTCAGGCGACTAATAACAGAAATTAGCCCCACGTTTACGTTATTCTAAATGACGTTACTCCTCTCACGAGTCAATCCAATGCCGGTACTTCCGGGCAGATAACGACGTTACGTTAATGGAACAATGTAGCCTTCGTGTGAGTCGATCAAACAAGGATCGAGATTAATTACTTTGACTTCCTGAAACACGTCAATTACCCGGCCCACTGACCGTTAATTACGACAGACAATACTCTAATTCTTATCTGGCTGATGGCTAGGCTCCTCGAGACTACCGTAGCTGCTTACAGGAAAGTAAATTAACCCAAACGCATTCTACGTTACTCAAATTGTCAAAGAACAAATTCTCTTAAAGCAATGGGCGTTCCCTTGGTTACGTTATATTAATTGCCTCGCAATCACCTCACTGAATACTGGACTTCGATGTCCTACCAGATAACCAGGAGAATATATTTGTATATCCAAGTACTCGTCTACAGCCGAGTTCCCCCACGACAATGACAAATCACACTAACAAATCACAGTGATTTACGTTACAATCCGGTTGCTATGACAATACTGCAGAACCTAGTAAAATAACCTACAGGACATGAACCCTCTAGAACCCTGCCCCACAATGGTTTTACTGAACTGCAATCACATATGGTGATTGCTCAACACTAGCAACAATCACCATCAAATAACAACCCCCTTTGCAATAACACACACGGTAAGTACTCTAATTTCCAAATATTAGGATACTGCACACACTTACTTACTGCTGCAAAGGACCCCTAGAACATAGGTCAATATATTGCAATCACCACACAGTAAATAACACATTAACACTGGGCACCGTGACACTACGATTATATATATATATATATAATTACCGCTGACACATGTAGCCTACAGCTATCAAACGTTATTGGGAACACTAAGGAGAATCTCACACTCCTTAAATCACATGGGTGAGTGATTTATCGGTCACGCATGCCGATAAACACTCGAGAGTTACGTTACTCGACAGAGCGGGGGCGGTCTCTCTAGACGGCCTCGTCACTCACCAAACCTCACCAAAATTACGTTAATTAATACTGCAACCACAATATATATATTTATATAAATCACACTTGTCACGGCCCTGGGAACACTACAAGAAATTTAAGCCACACTGTGGCACACTCCACAATAATCATTGCCAGGAATCACTGGCGTTACACATACCTGAGAGCGCAGTGTTGGAATTCCACACCTGCAAGACCACACATGGACATGATATCACTCCGTCCCACGGACGATCAAAAATGATTACCACAATGAAATAAAAGAATTTATTACATGGACATCCTCTCCGTCCTTGGCTAAACTATGTATATTCTGTGTTCCCGTGTGTACCCACACACACACACACACTGTACGTCTGTGTACACCAGACCTTAAGTCCCTCTGGACTGACAAGATGACAACACAGGTGATTAATCTCCTCGCCCACAATTCACTCCACCTGAACAGGTGCTGCGTGACAATGTGACGGAACACTTGACCTCGAATTCAAGCTTTAGAGACCACTAATCACCGAAATACACACATAGGTACTTACTCATTCACACTGCCGGCTTTACACACCATTCCCATACATCAGGCACCCCGCTATAGGTGGCTGGCTCGCTCCGGGTGGCGTAGGCGGCGGTAGTTCCTGACCGTAGTACTTTTACGGAAAATTGGCGCACACTCGAACCCCTCCCACTCAACACGGCCGAGTTCGCACCCTCGACTCCCCGGTGAAGTGAAGCGTTCATACCCAGGTGACGCGCACAACGATAGCGTCTCACACCAACATGGGAAATTGCCTTAACACTGACACGAATTTCCCCGTTCCCATCGACTGCTACAGAGCACTAGCAAGTCTAATCATCACTGGTATGGGATCTACGAGTCTGTTGCTGCTCGTATGCACATTCCCCCACGATCCCAGATCACTGTACCTCTACCCCCTGCATACAATAATGTCTTAAACCCCTCCAAGCGACGACTTCGGCCGGATTCTGTGACGACCGATGTCGTAGGTGAAGCAGGAAGCATCAGCAGTTGTAGTCCAGCCACCACGACGCCCTATACATCAATTTGGCCGAATTGAGTACAGGAACGTCTTGACAAGGTGGCGGCTGAGTTCAGAATGATGCTCACACCGGCTCTTCCCGCGTCCTTCTCGAAATAACCAATGAGAGGAAGGCATACAGCGGCCTACCCCTCTCATCCAATCAGCGACGGTGTAGCATAGCCCCTAGGGCAGCTCCAAGATGGCCGACCAACATGGCGGCTCAAGATGTTTACTAAGATGGCGGCTGGTTTCCATGACAACCACTCAAGTGGGCAGCCAGCGCGGGGGCCCCACACCCAGGCCGACGGCCTAGCTGATTCCCGCGCAAAGTTGTCTGGCTCCATGCCATACAATGAGATGATGCTATCAGCTCTAGCACTGTCCACAGACATGCCACCCCGGCCAGGGTAACATTTATGGACTGCTGATGACTGGGGCTCTCACCTGAGCCCAAACACTAGATGTTTCGGTTGCTGGTACAAAACTTAAGTCCGCCCACTTAACAAGTGCACTTAACAAGTGTACTGGCTCCCACAGGCATAAGAGCACTATTGTAAGTGAGCTGGTGAACCACCTCCTCACATAAGGTGATGAAATTAGGCGAAGGGAGCAGGAGGCTGAACACAAGGTATCATCTGGGAGGGGAAATCCTGCAAGAATCAAATAGAGAGAAGGATCTGGGGGTTGATATCACACCGAACCTGTCCCCAGAGGCCCACATCAAAAGAATATCATCAGCGGCATATGCTAGACTGGCCAACATAAGAACTGCCTTCAGAAACTTGTGTAAGGAATCTTTCAGAACCCTGTATACCACTTATGTAAGACCAATCCTGGAGTATGCAGCTCCAGCCTGGAGTCCATACCTAGTTAAACACAAGACAAAGTTAGAGAAGATTCAGCGGTATGCCACCAGGCTCGTCCCGGAACTGAGAGGATTGAGCTACGAGGAAAGGCTAAAGGAGCTGAACCTCACATCCCTGGAAAACAGAAGAGTAAGGGGAGACATGATAACCACCTACAAAATTCTCAGGGGAATTGACAGGGTGGACAAAGACAAACTCTTCAGCACGAGTGGGACACGAACAAGGGGACACAGGTGGAAACTTAGTACCCAGATGAGCCACAGAGACGTTAGAAAGAATTTTTTCAGTGTCAGAGTAGTTAATAAATGGAATGCACTAGGAAGTGATGTGGTGGAGGCTGACTCCATACACAGTTTCAAATGTAGGTATGATAGAGCCCAGTAGGCTCAGGAATCTGTACACCAGTTGATTGACAGTTGAGAGGCGGGACCAAAGAGCCAAAGCTCAACCCCCGCAAGCACAATTAGGTGAGTACAATTAGGTGAGTACACACACACACACACACACACACACACACACACACACACACACACACAAATAGCATGGGAAACAGAGCTCAGGGGAAAGACGGCCCAAGATATGATGGATTACATCACGCAGAAGTGCAAGGACGCAGCAAACAAGTTTGTCCCAGTCCAAAAGGAAAACAGAGAAATGAAGATGAGAAACCCATGGTTTAATCAGAGATGTAGGCTAGCTAAGTAGCAAAGTAAAAGGGCATGGAGAAACTATAGGAATAACAGGACACTGGAGAGCAGAGAAAGATACCAGAATGCCAGGAATTAATATGTCAGGATGAGAAGAGAGGCAGAAAGACAATACGAAAATGACATCGCAAGCAAGGCAAAGACTCAGCCTAAATTGTTGCATAGCCACATTAGGAGAAAAACAACAGTAAAGGAACAGGTTATGAGATTAAGGATAGGGGCGGAAGGATTCACTACAAATGACAAGGAAGTGTGTGAGGAATTGAATAAGAAATTCCAGGAGGTCTTCACCTTAGAGCAAGGAGAAATTCCAGAGGTAAGTGAGGGAATAGCTAACCAGGAACCACTGGAAGAGTTTGAGATTACCAGTGGGGAAGTAAGGAAGTGTTTACTAGAGTTGGACGTGACGAACGCTATAGGCCCAGATGGAATCTCCCCTTGGGTTCTAAAGGAAGGAGCAAGAGAACTGAGCCTACCACTCTCCATAGTGTATAACAAATCACTGGCAACAGGGGAACTGCCAGATATTTGGAAAGCAGCTAACGTAGTCCCGATATACAAGAAAGGGGATAGACAGGAGGCACTGAACTACAGGCCAGTGTCCCTAACCTGCATACCATGCAAGCTGATGGAGAAGATTGTGCGAAAAAAACTAGTGGAGCATCTGGAGCAAAGGAACTTTGTAACACAGCATCAACATGGGTTCAGGGATGGCAGGTCCTGCCTCACAGGGTTACTTGAATTCTACGACCAGGCAACAAAAATAAGGCAAGAAAGAGAAGGGTGGGCAGACTGCATATTTTTGGATTGTCAGAAAGCCTTTGATACAGTGCCACACAAGAGGCTAGTGAAAAAACTGGAGATGCAGGCTGGAGTGAGAGGGAAGGTACTCCGGTGGATAGAGGAGTACCTAAGCAACAGGAGACAACGAGTCTGTGTGAGGGGTGAGGTCTCAGATTGGCAAGACGTCACAAGTGGAGTCCCGCAGGGGTCAGTCCTTGGACCTATACTGTTTCTGGTATATGTAAATGATCTCCCAGAGGGTATAGATTCGTTCCTCTCAATGTTTGCCGACGATGCAAAAATCATGAGGAGGATTGAAACAGAGGACGATAGTAGGAGGCTACAAGATGACCTGGATAGACTGAGTGAATGGTCCAACAAATGGCTGTTGAAGTTCAACCCGAGTAAATGCAAAGTAATGAAACTAGGCAGTGGAAACAGGAGGCCAGGCACAGGATACAGAATAGGAGATGAAGTACTTAATGAAACAGACAGAGAGAAAGATCTAGGAGTTGATATCACACCAAACCTGTCTCCTGAAGCCCACAAAGAGAATAACGTCTGCGGCATATGCGAGGCTGGCTAACATCAGAACGGCGTTCAGGAACCTGTGTAAGGAATCATTCAGAATCTTGTACACCACATATGTAAGACCAATCCTGGAGTATGCGGCCCCAGCATGGAGCCCGTACCTTGTCAAGCACAAGACGAAGCTGGAAAAAGTCCAAAGGTATGCCACTAGACTAGTCCCAGAACTAAGAGGCATGAGTTATGAGGAAAGGCTGCGGGAAATGCACCTTACGACACTGGAAGACAGAAGAGTAAGGGGGGACATGATCACAACCTACAAAATCCTCAGGGGAATCGACCGGGTAAACAAGGATGAACTATTCAACACTGGTGGGACGCGAACAAGGGGACACAGGTGGAAGCTGAGTACCCAAATGAGCCACAGAGACGTTAGAAAGAACTTTTTCAGTGTCAGAGTAGTTAGTAAATGGAATGCATTAGGAAGTGATGTGGTGGAGGCTGACTCCATACACAGCTTCAAATGTAGATATGATAGAGCCCAATAGACTCAGGAATCTGTACACCAGTTGATTGACGGTTGAGAGGCGGGACCAAAGAGCCAGAGCTCAACCCCCGCAAGCACAATTAGGTGAGTACAATTAGGTGAGTACACACACACACACACACACACACACACACACACACACACACACACACACACACACACACACACACACACACACACACACACCCACAAACACACACACACACACACACACACACACACACACACACACACACACACACACATACACACACACAGACACAAGTATACACAAGTATACACACACACAAGTGTAGATATCACAGAGCCCAATAGGCTCAGGAATCTGTACACCTGTTGATTGACGGTTGAGAGGCGGGACCAAAGAGCCAGAGCTCAACCCCCGCACAACTAGGTGAGTACACAAACACACACACACACACACCTCCACGCGCCCTACACGAAGCACAACAGCCCAATCGTTTCCGGTGACGGCAACTTATGTTCAAGAATGCTGCTATTCACCGATATTTTCTTCAATTCCTCAAGCGCAAATCCCGGAAGATCAGACCTACATAAAACCCCACATAAAGCACACATGTGGGCGCTCCACACACATGTGGGCGCTCCACACACATGTGGGCGCTCCACACACATGTGGGCGCTCCACACACTGTTGACGAAGAATGCGACGCCATTTGCGATTAGCAATGGAACATAAACTCCTAAATTGGGGAGAAATATATGTAAAAAAACAGCACAATTAACTTCTCGCAGATTTGGGATGAAGTTGAAGTATATCATATACTTCAATACTATTGAAGTATATGATAGTATATATTATATACTACAATAATATATTTTTAAACTATTTTAATTAAATTTATATTATTTACTAGCTGTACCCGGTCACGCGTTGCTGTGGCTCAGCAAGACATGTGCGTTGGTGAGCCGTAAAAACCTTCCCCCTGTGTTCCAGTCCTCCCCACCATCCCCCACTCCCCTGTCCCCTCATTCTCCTAACCATTCCCCCACTACAGCGTCCCCTCGTCCTCCCCACCACCCCTCACTTCCCTGTCCTCTCGTCCCCAACTCCACTGTTCCCTCGTACTTCCCATCATCCCCCACTCCCTTGTCCGATGCATTCCCTTATGATCCGATGTTCTCCGTCACCTAAATATATGAAAATCAGTAAAGAAAATAGAACTAAAAACAACGAAAAAATAAAAAATCAACTATACTCATGAAAACAACGGTATGGTAAACAACACAGCTCAATTCCAATGCAATGTCACACAAAATAATGATATAAAAATGAAAATAAATCAAAATCTATGAAAATTCAATATATCGATGAAATCAGAAACATTGAAATGGAATTGTAACATATTTAGTATAGCGTGTGTGTTGCTATTACTTGCAACAGATAGCGCTGTTTAGCTGTTTAAAGAAGAAATGTTTTTACCTGTCACAGGTGTGGCATCTATAAAAAACGTTTTTATGTGTCACAGGTGTGGCATCTATACTTATACTCATGAAATGATCGGTATGGTAAACAACACAGCTCAGTTCCAATGCAATGCCAGCCAAAATAATTAAATAAAAACGAAAATATATCGAAATCTATGAAAATTCAATGTGTTAGTTCAATCGGAAACATTAAAATGGCATCGTAACTTATTTAGTATAGCGTGTGTGTTGCTATTACCTGCAACAGATGACGCATGTTTTTTAAAAAAATAAAAAAACATGCTTTTACCTGTCACAGGTAAATCATCTATATAGTAGGCAGGTGGCTACTGTTACCTGTGGCAGGTGGCTACAGGTGACGGATCTCCCAATCCTGAGAACTCCAGGTGCAAACTCTGTGAGCAGGAACTGCGGCATGGTCTCCCACATTACATCACCGAATGCCCAGTTATTAGACCTTTCAGACCAGTTGGCATGAGGTACCTGGAGTTTTGCAATTACTTTATTACCTCTCGTGTACTTGATGATATCCTCATAATGTACGCAAAGATTGTGAATAGCATAGTTCACCCTGCTGCTTTTGGCATGGTCGTTTTCTTAAGGATATGACAGTGAACAAGAGGAAACTTAAATTCATATTGAAATAGCCAAAAAAATATAGATCAGAGAAAAGTTTATATTTTCATATATTAGTATAATAGATTTCTGATTTCTGATACAACAGATTTTTTATATAATATATAATACATTTCTGCGAGTTTTATTTACATAAATATTTCCTCGCAATCCAGTTTTACAAATATCTATCCGTTAATATTGTGATAGATGAGAGCAAAATACTCTCAGCATTTTTTGAGAAATTTGATCATAGTGTCTCTGGAGCTGTAGCTAAACCATTGGAAACAATCTCATCAGAATTGTGTTGTTAATTTTGGGTGATTGTATTCATTTTATGTTGCATTATGAGGCAGGTCGGCGACCGCCATAGGCCTCTTCTTCACGAAAGTTGTTTTGAAAAAATAACAATAGCATGAGACCAGAAGACATGGCAGGATGTGCAGAATACCTCCGTTGAAAAACAGAGGTGCAACAGGTACTCTGAGAGAGAACTCTATCAACATCAGAGGCCCGAGACTGTTCAACACGCTTCCACTACACATAAGGGGCATAACTGGCCGACCCCTCACAGTGTTCAAGAGAGAACTGGATAAGCACCTCCAAAGGATACCTGATCAACCAGGCTGTGACTCGTACGTCAGGCTGCGAGCAGCCGCGTCCAACAGCCTGGTTGATCAGTCCGGCAACCAGGAGGCCTGGTCGACGACCGGGCCGCGGGGACGCTAAGCCCCGGAAGCACCTCAAGGTAACCTCAAGGAAGTACAGCTTGAACCTTGGCAAGATATTAGCATGCATTCGTACCCGCACAGGCACACGTATGCACAGGACACACACGCACACACACGCACACACACGCACACACACGCACACACACGCACAATACCTGTGAGACTCACGACTGATCCCTCAAGGAGGCAGCACATCTACTCGTTCATTTCCATCTATATCACGACCATCGTCGCGCCCTCCAAGACCTTTCCAGTGAACCTGTGAAGATCTCCAGATGAAACACAGCAACTGAACTCCAAGGAAAGGTTTCCGCTGAAGGAAGCGGCACACGAGAGGCAACAACCTGCTCTCGCACAAGACAGCACATATAGGACTTATTGCTTATAGTCACTACTTCGTTTAGAGATAAGTACATATGTGACATATTTCAAGCCATATTTTTTTCAGGCCACTTTTTCTCTCAGTTTCCGCTGAAGGAAGAACCACACGAGAGAAGTTGACATGATGATCGGACATCAGACTGTGACATCATCAATCAGACCAGGACATCCTCAATCAGACCGTGACATCAATCAGACCGGGACATCCTCAATCAGACCGGGACATCCTCAATCAGACCGGGACATCACCAATCAGACCGGGACATCACCAATCAGACCGGGACATCCTCAATCAGACCGGGACATCACCAATCAGACCGGGACATCACCAATCAGACCGGGACATCACCAATCAGACCGGGACATCCTCAATCAGACCGGGACATCCTCAATCAGACCGGGACATCCTCAATCAGACCGGGACATCCTCAATCAGACTGGGACATCACCAATCAGACCGGGACATCACCAATCAGACCGGGACATCCTCAATCAGACCGGGACATCACCAATCAGACCGGGACATCACCAATCAGACCGTGACATCAATCAGACCGGGACATCATCAATCAAACCGGGACATCAATCAGACCGTGACATCTTCAATCAGACCGTGACATCTTCAATCAGACCGTGACATCCTCAATCAGACCGGGACATCCTCAATCAGACCGGGACATCCTCAATCAGACCGGGACATCACCAATCAGACCGGGACATCCTCAATCAGACCGGGACATCCTCAATCAGACCGGGACATCACCAATCAGACCGGGACATCCTCAATCAGACCGGGACATCCTCAATCAGACCGTGACATCATCAATCAGACCGTGACATCATCAATCAGACCATGACATCATCAATCAGACCGTGACATCAATCAGACCGGGACATCATCAATCAGACCGTGACATCATCAATCAGACCGTGACATCCTCAATCAGACCGTGACATCCTCAATCAGACCGTGACATCCTCAATCAGACCGTGACATCCTCAATCAGACCGTGACATCAATCAGACCGGGACATCATCAATCAGACCGGGACATCATCAATCAGACCGTGACATCATCAATCAGACCGTGACATCATCAATCAGACCGTGACATCCTCAATCAGACCGTGACATCAATCAGACCGGGACATCATCAATCAGACCGTGACATCCTCAATCAGACCGGGACATCATCAATCAGACCGGGACATCATCAATCAGACCGTGACATCACCAATCAGACCGTGACATCCTCAATCAGACCGTGACATCAATCAGACCGGGACATCATCAATCAGACCGGGACATCATCAATCAGACCGTGACATCACCAATCAGACCGTGACATCACCAATCAGACCGGGACATCATCAATCAGACCGGGACATCAATCAGATCGGGACATCACCAATCAGACCGTGACATCACCAATCAGACCGTGACATCACCAATCAGACCGTGACATCCTCAATCAGACCGTGACATCAATCAGACCGGGACATCATCAATCAGACCGGGACATCATCAATCAGACCGTGACATCACCAATCAGACCGTGACATCACCAATCAGACCGGGACATCATCAATCAGACCGGGACATCAATCAGATCGGGACATCACCAATCAGACCGTGACATCACCAATCAGACCGTGACATCACCAATCAGACCGTGACATCCTCAATCAGACCGTGACATCAATCAGACCGTGACATCACCAATCAGACCGTGACATCACCAATCAGACCGTGACATCCTCAATCAGACCGTGACATCAATCAGACCGGGACATCATCAATCAGACCGTGACATCAATCAGACCGGGACATCATCAATCAGACCGTGACATCACCAATCAGACCGTGACATCATCAATCAGACCGGGACATCATCAATCAGACCGTGACATCACCAATCAGACCGGGACATCACCAATCAGACCGTGACATCATCAATCAGACCGTGACATCCTCAATCAGACCGTGACATCAATCAGACCGTGACATCACCAATCAGACCGTGACATCACCAATCAGACCGTGACATCCTCAATCAGACCGTGACATCAATCAGACCGGGACATCATCAATCAGACCGTGACATCAATCAGACCGGGACATCATCAATCAGACCGTGACATCACCAATCAGACCGTGACATCATCAATCAGACCGTGACATCATCAATCAGACCGTGACATCACCAATCAGACCGGGACATCACCAATCAGACCGTGACATCATCAATCAGACCGTGACATCCTCGATCAGACCGTGACATCAATCAGACCGTGACATCACCAATCAGACCGTGACATCACCAATCAGACCGTGACATCCTCTATCAGACCGTGACATAATCAGACCGGGACATCATCAATCAGACCGTGACATCAATCAGACCGGGACATCATCAATCAGACCGTGACATCATCAATCAGACCGTGACATCAATCAGACCGGGACATCATCAATCAGACCGGGACATCATCAATCAGACCGTGACATCAATCAGACCGGGACATCATCAATCAGACCGTGACATCATCAATCAGACCGTGACATCACCAATCAGACCGTGACATCATCAATCAGACCGTGACATCACCAATCAGACCGTGACATCACCAATCAGACCGGGACATCACCAATCAGACCGTGACATCACCAATCAGACCGGGACATCACCAATCAGACCGGGACATCACCAATCAGACCGGGACATCACCAATCAGACCGGGACATCAATCAGACCGGGACATCAATCAGACCGGGACATCACCAATCAGACCGTGACATCACCAATCAGACCGGGACATCACCAATCAGACCGGGACATCACCAATCAGACCGTGACATCAATCAGACCGGGACATCAATCAGACCGTGACATCACCAATCAGACCGTGACATCACCAATCAGACCGTGACATCACCAATCAGACCGTGACATCACCAATCAGACCGGGACATCACCAATCAGACCGTGACATCAATCAGACCGGGACATCAATCAGACCGTGACATCACCAATCAGACCGTGACATCACCAATCAGACCGTGACATCACCAATCAGACCGTGACATCAATCAGACCGTGACATCAATCAGACCGTAACATCACCAATCAGACCGTGACATCACCAATCAGACCGTGACATCCTCAATCAGACCGTGACATCAATCAGACCGGGACATCATCAATCAGACCGTGACATCAATCAGACCGGGACATCATCAATCAGACCGTGACATCATCAATCAGACCGTGACATCAATCAGACCGGGACATCATCAATCAGACCGGGACATCATCAATCAGACCGTGACATCAATCAGACCGGGACATTATCAATCAGACCGTGACATCATCAATCAGACCGTGACATCACCAATCAGACCGTGACATCATCAATCAGACCGTGACATCACCAATCAGACCGTGACATCACCAATCAGACCGGGACATCACCAATCAGACCGTGACATCACCAATCAGACCGGGACATCACCAATCAGACCGGGACATCACCAATCAGACCAGGACATCAATCAGACCGGGACATCAATCAGACCGGGACATCACCAATCAGACCGTGACATCACCAATCAGACCGGGACATCACCAATCAGACCGGGACATCACCAATCAGACCGTGACATCAATCAGACCGGGACATCTAGCGACACTGAGACAGTTTCAACCAACCCACAATAGGCTATTAAACCTATTAAACTATTAAAAACTATTAAACTATTAAAACCTATTAAACTATTAAAAACTATTAAACTATTAAAACCTATTAAACTATTAAAACCTATTAAACTATTAAAAACTATTAAACTATTAAAAACTATTAAACTATTAAAACCTATTAAACTATTAAAAACTATTAAACTATTAAAAACTATTAAACTATTAAAAACTATTAAACTATTAAAACCTATTAAACTATTAAAACCTATTAAACTATTAAAAACTATTAAACTATTAAAAACTATTAAACTATTAAAACCTATTAAACTATTAAAACCTATTAAACTATTAAAAACTATTAAACTATTAAAACCTATTAAACTATTAAAAACTATTAAACTATTAAAAACTATTAAACTATTAAAAACTATTAAACTATTAAAAACTATTAAACTATTAAAAACTATTAAACTATTAAAAACTATTAAACTATTAAAAACTATTAAACTATTAAAAACTATTAAACTATTAAAAACTATTAAACTATTAAAAACTATTAAACTATTAAAAAAGCTATTAAAAATAAGGCTATTAAAAATAAAAAAATATTAAAAATTATTATGAAATATTATTATTATTAAAAGCAGATATAAACATATCAAATAATTTGATTCCCCGACATGTCTGTCAAACCTATTGGAATACACAGAGAGTAATTACACTATGGTGATGCTTCAGTGAGTTAATCCATAGGAGCCGTGATGGGGGATCGAACCCCAGACACACGATCTAGACATCTTGGCCAACACAATGTTGGAATGTTGTGACAATGTTATGTCATAACATTGTCACAACATTCGACCCTACACAAATGTTGTGACAATGTTATGTCATAACATTGTCACAACATTCGACCTTATACAAATGTTGTGACAATGTTATGTCATAACATTGCCACAACATTCCCCCCAACACAAATGTTGTGACAATGTTATGTCATAACATTGCCACAACATTCCCCCCAACACAAATGTTGTGACAATGTTATGTCATAACATTGCCACAACATTCCCCCCAACACAAATGTTGTGACAATGTTATGTCATAACATTGCCACAACATTCCCCCCCAACACAAATGTTGTGACAATGTTATGTCATAACATTGTCACAACATTCCCCCCAACACAAATGTTGTGACAATGTTATATCATAACATTGTCACAACATTCGACCTTATACAAATGTTGTGACAATGTTATGTCATAACATTGTCACAACTTTCCCCCCAACACATCAACAGTGAAAGTGACGGACGGACAAACAGCACAACTTGAGATTGTCAGAATATATATTTGACTTTATCCCAAATAAGAGACGAGAGAAAGTAAATAAGATAAAAACAAAGGAATAACTGAGAAAAGACAGGAGAAAAGAGTTAGATTATTTTTAATAACAAAGTTCCTCCCAACACCTTACTTCTTCAACCGTAAGATATATATATATATATATATATATATATATATATATATATATATATATATATATATATATATATATATATATATATATATATATATATATATATATATATATATATATATATAGTTGCTCCGGCGTCATAGCTGTTAGCTGAAGGTCTGTCTGTGTCGCCACAAACGGGTTCCTTTGATACAAACAATAACCTCTTCAATCAAACCAATTGCAAACGATTGAACGCCAGTGAGAGTCGAACCCATGACCTACGGACAAAATAGAACTGAACAGGCAATTCCAACATCCCCATGGTCGGCCCTTTGTACCTTTCTTTGGGAAAATTGGTATTACAGTCATACCCCCCACACGAGGGAGGGGGGAGGGGGGTGTTGAAGGTGCCCCCATTCTCATGATAACCAGGAACTTAACCAGGACCTGCTGTATGGGGTAACAGCTTGTCCATATTGACCTGCTGCATGGGTAACAGCTTCTCCATATAGACCTGCTGCATGGGTAACAGCTTCTCCTCAATATAGACCTGCTGCATGGGTAACAGCTTCTCCATATTGACCTGCTGCATGGGTAACAGCTTCTCCATATAGACCTGCTGCATGGGTAACAGCTTCTCCTCTATATAGACCTGCTGCATGGGTAACAGCTTCTCCTTCATATCGACTTGCTGCATGGGTAACAGCTCCCCCATACAGACCTGCTGCATGGGTAACAGCTTCTCCCCCATATAGACCTGCTGCATGGGTAACAGCTTCTCCTTCATATCGACTTCCTGCATGGGTAACAGCTTCTCCTCCATATTGACCTGCTGCATGGGTAACAGCTTCTCCCCCATATAGACCTGCTGCATGGGTAACAGCTTCTCCTCCATATTGACCTGCTGCATGGGTAACAGCTTCTCCCCCATATTGACCTACTGCATGGGTAACAGCTTCTCCTCCATATTGACCTGCTGCATGGGTAACAGCTTCTCCATATTGACCTGCTGCATAGGTAACAGCTTCTCCTCCATATAGACCTGCTGCATGGGTAACAGCTTCTCCCCCATATTGACCTGCTGCATGGGTAACAGCTTCTCCCCCATATAGACCTGCTGCATGGGTAACAGCTTCTCCCCCATATAGACCTGCTGCATGGGTAACAGCTTCTCCGCCATATTGACCTGCTGCATGGGTAACAGCTTCTCCTCCATATAGACCTGCTGCATGGGTAACAGCTTCTCCCCCATATTGACCTGCCGCATGGGTAACAGCTTCTCCTCCATATAGACCTGCTGCATGGGTAACAGCTTCTCCTCCATATAGACCTGCTGCATGGGTAACAGCTTCTCCTCCATATAGACCTGCTGCATGGGGTAACAGCTTCTCCCCCATATAGACCTGCTGCATGGGTAACAGCTTCTCCCTCCATATCGACCTGATGCATGGGTAACAGCTTCTTCTCCATATTGACCTGCTGCATGGGTAACAGCTTCTCCTACATATAGACCTGCTGCAGGGGTAACAGCTTGTCCATATTGACCTGCTGCATGGGTAACAGCTTCTCCTCCATATAGACCTGCTGCATGGGTAACAGCTTCTCCCCCATATAGACCTGCTGCATTGGTAACAGCTTCTCCCCCATATAGACCTGCTGCATGGGTAACAGCTTCTCCCCCATATAGACCTGCTGCATGGGTAACAGCTTCTCCCCTATATTGACCTGCTGCATTGTTAACAGCTTCTCCCCCATATAGACCTGCTGCATGGGTAACAGCTCCTCCATATTGACCTGCTGCATGAGTAACAGCTTCTCCCCCATATAGACCTGCTGCATGGGTAACAGCTTCTCCCCCATATAGACCTGCTGCATGGGTAACAGCTTCTCCCCCATATAGACCTGCTGCATGGGTAACAGCTTCTCCCCCATATAGACCTGCTGCATTGGTAACAGCTTCTCCCCCATATAGACCTGCTGCATGGGTAACAGCTTCTCCCCCATATAGACCTGCTGCATGGGTAACAGCTTCTCCCCTATATTGACCTGCTGCATGGGTAACAGCTTCTCCCCCATATAGACCTGCTGCATGGGTAACAGCTCCTCCATATTGACCTGCTGCATGGGTAACAGCTTCTCCCCCATATAGACCTGCTGCATGGGTAACAGCTTCTCCCCCATATAGACCTGCTGCATGGGTAACAGCTTCTCCCCCATATAGACCTGCTGCATGGGTAACAGCTCCTCCATATTGACCTGCTGCATGGGTAACAGCTTCTCCCCCATATAGACCTGCTGCATGGGTAACAGCTCCTCCATATTGACCTGCTGCATGGGTAACAGCTTCTCCCCCATATAGACCTGCTGCATGGGTAACAGCTTCTCCCCCATATAGACCTGCTGCATGGGTAACAGCTTCTCCCCCATATAGACCTGCTGCATGGGTAACAGCTTCTCCCCCATATAGACCTGCTGCATGGGTAACAGCTTCTCCCCCATATAGACCTGCTGCATGGGTAACAGCTTCTCCCCCATATTGACCTGCTGCATGGGTAACAGCTTCTCCCCCATATAGACCTGCTGCATGGGTAACAGCTTCTCCTCCATATTGACCTGCTGCATGGGTAACAGCTTCTCCTCCATATAGACCTGCTGCATGGGTAACAGCTTCTCCTCCATATAGACCTGCTGCATGGGTAACAGCTTCTCCACCATATTGACCTGCTGCATGGGTAACAGCTTCTCCATATAGACCTGCTGCATGGGTAACAGCTTCTCCCCCATATAGACCTGCTGCATGGGTAACAGCTTCTCCTCCATATAGACCTGCTGCATGGGTAACAGCTTCTCCCCCATATAGACCTGCTGCATGGGTAACAGCTTCTCCCCCATATAGACCTGCTGCATGGGTAACAGCTTCTCCCCCATATAGACCTGCTGCATGGGTAACAGCTTCTCCCCCATATTGACCTGCTGCATGGGTAACAGCTTCTCCCCCATATAGACCTGCTGCATGGGTAACAGCTTCTCCTCCATATTGACCTGCTGCATTGGTAACAGCTTCTCCTCCATATAGACCTGCTGCATGGGTAACAGCTTCTCCTCCATATAGACCTGCTGCATGGGTAACAGCTTCTCCTTTATATCAACCTACCCAGACTGAACACCTTGGAGAGGCCACCATAGTCTCCTGAGACTGATGGCTGAGTGGACAACGCTTGGGATTCGTAGTCCCTAAGGTTCCGGGGTTCGATTCCCAGGCAGAGGCGGAAACAAATGGGGCATTCTTTCAGCCTGATGTTCCTGTTCACCAAGCAGTAAGTAGGTACCTGGGAGTTAGACAGCCGTTATATGGGCTGCTGCTTCCTGGGGATGTGACAAGAAAACATTGAATCAGTTTATTGAGAGGCGGGACCAAAGAGCCAGAGCTCAACCCCCGCAAGTACAACTAGGTGAGTACACACACACACACACACACACACACACACACACCCACACACACACACACACACACACACACCACACCCACACACACACCACACCCACACACCCACACACACACCACACCCACACACACACACACACACCACACCCACACACACACACACACACACATACACACACACACACACACACACACCACACACACACACACACACACACACACACACACACACACACCCACACACACACACACACACACACACACCACACCCACACACACACCACACCCACACACCCACACACACACCACACCCACACACACACACACACACCACACCCACACACACACACACACACACATACACACACACACACACACACACACCACACACACACACACACACACACACACACACACACACACACACACACACACACACACACACACACACACACACACACACACACACTCACACACACACACACCCCCCCCCACACACACACACACCACACACACACACACATACACCTGCTGTCCGCCATGTCTAGCCTTGACGGGGGCTTGGTCAGCAGATGGATAGAGGGGGGGGATAGGGGGGGAGGCAGGGAAGGATAGTAGGTAGGGCTAGACTCGCCTCATGACTTCCTGGAGGTGAAGGCTAGGCAGCCTAGCCTCCACTTGCCTAGCCTCCACTAGCCTAGCCTCCACTAGCCTAGCCTCCACTAGCCTAGCCTCCACTAGCCTAGCCTCCACTAGCCTAGCCTCCACTAGCCTAGCCTCCACTAACCTAGCCTCCACTAACCTAGCCTCCACTAGCCTAGCCTCCACTAGCCTAGCCTCCACTAGCCTAGCCTCCAGTAGCCTAGCCTCCACTAACCTAGCCTCCACTAGCCTAGCCTCCACTAGCCTAGCCTCCACTAGCCTAGCCTCCACGAGCCTAGCCTCCACTAGCCTAGCCTCCTCTAGCCTAGCCTCCACTAACCTAGCCTCCACTAGCCTAGCCTCCACGAGCCTAGCCTCCACTAGCCTAGCCTCCTCTAGCCTAGCCTCCACTAACCTAGCCTCCACTAGCCTAGCCTCCACTAGCCTAGCCTCCACTAGCCTAGCCTCCACTAGCCTAGCCTCCACTAGCCTAGCCTCCACTAGCCTAGCCTCCACTAACCTAGCCTCCACTAACCTAGCCTCCACTAGCCTAGCCTCCACTAGCCTAGCCTCCACTAGCCTAGCCTCCACTAACCTAGCCTCCACTAACCTAGCCTCCACTAGCCTAGCCTCCACTAGCCTAGCCTCCACTAGCCTAGCCTCCACTAGCCTAGCCTCCACTAGCCTAGCCTCCACTAGCCTAGCCTCCACTAGCCTAGCCTCCACTAGCCTAGCCTCCACTAGCCTAGCCTCCACAAGCCTAGCCTCCACTAACCTAGCCTCCACTAGCCTAGCCTCCACTAGCCTAGCCTCCACTAGCCTAGCCTCCACCAGCCTAGCCTCCACTAACCTAGCCTCCACTAGCCTAGCCTCCACTAACCTAGCCTCCACTAGCCTAGCCTCCACCAGCCTAGCCTCCACTAGCCTAGCCTCCACTAGCCTAGCCTCCACTAGCCTAGCCTCCACTAGCCTAGCCTCCACAAGCCTAGCCTCCACTAACCTAGCCTCCACTAGCCTAGCCTCCACTAGCCTAGCCTCCACTAGCCTAGCCTCCACCTGCCTAGCCTCCACTAGCCTAGCCTCCACTAACCTAGCCTCTACTAGCCTAGCCTCCACTAGACTAGCCTCCACTAGCCTAGCCTCCACTAGCCTAGCCTCCACTAGCCTAGCCTCCACTAGCCTAGCCTCCACTAGCCTAGCCTCCACTAGCCTAGCCTCCACTAGCCTAGCCTCCACTAGCCTAGCCTCCACTAGCCTAGCCTCCACTAACCTAGCCTCCACTAGCCTAGCCTCCACTAACCTAGCCTCCACTAGCCTAGCCTCCACTAACCTAGCCTCCACTAACCCAGCCTCCACTAGCCTAGCCTCCACTAACCTAGCCTCCACTAACCTAGCCTCTACTAGCCTAGCCTCCACTAGCCTAGCCTCCACTAGCCTAGCCTCCCCTAGCCTAGCCTCCACTAGCCTAGCCTCCACTAACCTAGCCTCCACTAACCTAGCCTCCACTAACCTAGCCTCCTCTAGCCTAGCTTCCACTAGCCTAGCCTCCACTAGCCTAGCCTCCACTAGCCTAGCCTCCACTAGCCTAGCCTCCACTAGCCTAGCCTCCACTAGCCTAGCCTCCACTAACCTAGCCTCCACTAGCCTAGCCTCCACTAACCTAGCCTCCACTAGCCTAGCCTCCACTAACCTAGCCTCCACTAACCCAGCCTCCACTAGCCTAGCCTCCACTAACCTAGCCTCCACTAGCCTAGCCTCCACTAGCCTAGCCTCCACTAACCTAGCCTCCACTAACCTAGCCTCCACTAGCCTAGCCTCCACTAGCCTAGCCTCCACTAGCCTAGCCTCCACTAGCCTAGCCTCCAACAGCCTAGCCTCCACTAGCCTAGCCTCCACTAGCCTAGCCTCCACTTGCCTAGCCTCCACTAGCCTAGCCTCCAACAGCCTAGCCTCCACTAGCCTAGCCTCCACTAGCCTAGCCTCCAACAGCCTAGCCTCCACTAGCCTAGCCTCCACTAGCCTAGCCTCCACTAGCCTAGCCTCCACTAGCCTAGCCTCCAACAGCCTAGCCTCCACTAGCCTAGCCTCCACTAGCCCAGCCTCCACTAGCCTAGCCTCCACTAGCCTAGCCTCCACTAGCCTAGCCTCCACTAGCCTAGCCTCCACTAGCCTAGCCTCCACTAGCCTAGCCTCCACTAACCTAGCCTCCACTAGCCTAGCCTCCACTAAGCCTAGCCTCCACTAGCCTAGCCTCCACTAACCTAGCCTCCACTAACCCAGCCTCCACTAGCCTAGCCTCCACTAACCTAGCCTCCACTAGCCTAGCCTCCACTAGCCTAGCCTCCACTAACCTAGCCTCCACTAACCTAGCCTCCACTAGCCTAGCCTCCACTAGCCTAGCCTCCACTAGCCTAGCCTCCACTAGCCTAGCCTCCAACAGCCTAGCCTCCACTAGCCTAGCCTCCACTAGCCTAGCCTCCACTAGCCTAGCCTCCACTAGCCTAGCCTCCAACAGCCTAGCCTCCACTAGCCTAGCCTCCACTAGCCTAGCCTCCACTAGCCTAGCCTCCAACAGCCTAGCCTCCACTAGCCTAGCCTCCACTAGCCTAGCCTCCACTAGCCTAGCCTCCACTAGCCTAGCCTCCAACAGCCTAGCCTCCACTAGCCTAGCCTCCACTAGCCCAGCCTCCACTAGCCTAGCCTCCACTAGCCTAGCCTCCACTAGCCCAGCCTCCACTAGCCTAGCCTCCACTAGCCTAGCCTCCACTAGCCTAGCCTCCACTAGCCTAGCCTCCACTAGCCTAGCCTCCACTAGCCCAGCCTCCACTAGCCTAGCCTCCACTAGCCTAGCCTCCACTAGCCTAGCCTCCACTAGCCTAGCCTCCACTAGCCTAGCCTCCACTAGCCCAGCCTCCACTAGCCTAGCCTCCACTAGCCTAGCCTCCACTAGCCTAGCCTCCACTAGCCTAGCCTCCACTAGCCCAGCCTCCACTAGCCTAGCCTCCACTAGCCTAGCCTCCACTAGCCCAGCCTCCACTAGCCTAGCCTCCACTAGCCTAGCCTCCAACTAGCCTAGCCTCCACTAGCCTAGCCTCCACTAGCCTAGCCTCCACTAGCCTAGCCTCCACTAGCCTAGCCTCCACTAGCCTAGCCTCCACTAGCCTAGCCTCCACTAGCCTAGCCTCCACTAGCCTAGCCTCCACTAGCCTAGCCTCCACTAGCCCAGCCTCCACTAGCCTAGCCTCCACTAGCCTAGCCTCCACTAGCCTAGCCTCCACTAGCCTAGCCTCCACTAGCCTAGCCTCCACTAGCCTAGCCTCCACTAGCCCAGCCTCCACTAGCCTAGCCTCCACTAGCCTAGCCTCCAACAGCCTAGCCTCCACTAGCCTAGCCTCCACTAGCCTAGCCTCCACTAGCCTAGCCTCCACTAGCCTAGCCTCCACTAGCCTAGCCTCCACTAGCCTAGCCTCCACTAGCCTAGCCTCCACTAGCCTAGCCTCCACTAGCCCAGCCTCCACTAGCCTAGCCTCCACTAGCCTAGCCTCCACTAGCCTAGCCTCCACTAGCCTAGCCTCCACTAGCCTAGCCTCCACTAGCCTAGCCTCCACTAGCCTAGCCTCCAACAGCCTAGCCTCCATTAGCCTAGCCTCCACTAGCCCAGCCTCCACTAGCCTAGCCTCCACTAGCCTAGCCTCCACTAGCCTAGCCTCCACTAGCCTAGCCTCCACTAGCCTAGCCTCCACTAACCCAGCCTCCACTAGCCTAGCCTCCACTAGCCTAGCCTCCACTAGCCTAGCCTCCACTAGCCCAGCCTCCACTAGCCTAGCCTCCACTAGCCTAGCCTCCACTAGCCCAGCCTCCACTAGCCTAGCCTCCACTAGCCTAGCCTCCACTAGCCTAGCCTCCACTAGCCTAGCCTCCACTAGCCCAGCCTCCACTAGCCTAGCCTCCACTAGCCTAGCCTCCACTAGCCTAGCCTCCACTAGCCTAGCCTCCACTAGCCTAGCCTCCACTAGCCTAGCCTCCACTAGCCTAGCCTCCACTAGCCTAGCCTCCACTAGCCTAGCCTCCACTAGCCTAGCCTCCACTAGCCTAGCCTCCACTAGCCTAGCCTCCACCAGCCTAGCCTCCACTAGCCTAGCCTCCACTAGCCTAGCCTCCACTAGCCTAGCCTCCCCTAGCCTAGCCTCCACTAGCCCAGCCTCCACTAGCCTAGCCTCCACTTGCCTAGCCTCCACTAGCCTAGCCTCCACTAGCCTAGCCTCCACTAGCCTAGCCTCCACTAGCCTAGCCTCCACCAGCCTAGCCTCCACTAGCCTAGCCTCCACTAGCCTAGCCTCCACTAGCCTAGCCTCCACTAGCCTAGCCTCCACTAGCCCAGCCTCCACTAGCCTAGCCTCCACTAGCCCAGCCTCCACTAGCCTAGCCTCCACTAGCCTAGCCTCCACTAGCCTAGCCTCCACTAGCCTAGCCTCCACCAGCCTAGCCTCCACTAGCCTAGCCTCCACCAGCCTAGCCTCCACTAGCCTAGCCTCCACTAGCCTAGCCTCCACTAGCCTAGCCTCCACTAGCCTAGCCTCCACTAGCCTAGCCTCCACTAGCCTAGCCTCCACTAGCCTAGCCTCCACCAGCCTAGCCTCCACTAGCCTAGCCTCCACTAGCCTAGCCTCCACTAGCCTAGCCTCCACTAGCCTAACCTCCACTAGCCTAGCCTCCACTAGCCTAGCCTCCACTAGCCTAACCTCCACTAGCCTAGCCTCCACTAGCCTTGCCTCCACTAGCCTAGCCTCCACTAACCTAGCCTCCACTAGCCTAGCCTCCACTAGCCTTGCCTCCACTAACCTAGCCTCCACTAACCTAGCCTCCACTAACCTAGCCTCCACTAACCTAGCCTCCACTAGCCTAGCCTCCACTAACCTAGCCTCCACTAGCCTAGCCTCCACTAGCCTAGCCTCCACTAACCTAGCCTCCACTAGCCTAGCCTCCACTAACCTAGCCTCCACTAGCCTAGCCTCCACCAGCCTAGCCTCCACTAGCCTAGCCTCCACTAGCCCAGCCTCCACTAGCCTAGCCTCCACTAGCCCAGCCTCCACTAGCCTAGCCTCCACTAACCTAGCCTCCACTAACCTAGCCTCCACTAACCTAGCCTCCACTAGCCTAGCCTCCACCAGCCTAGCCTCCACTAGCCTAGCCTCCACTAGCCCAGCCTCCACTAGCCTAGCCTCCACTAGCCTAGCCTCCACTAGCCTAGCCTCCACTAACCTAGCCTCCACTAGCCTAGCCTCCACTAACCTAGCCTCCACTAGCCTAGCCTCCACCAGCCTAGCCTCCACTAGCCTAGCCTCCACTAGCCCAGCCTCCACTAGCCTAGCCTCCACTAGCCCAGCCTCCACTAGCCTAGCCTCCACTAGCCTAGCCTCCACTAGCCTAGCCTCCACCAGCCTAGCCTCCACTAGCCCAGCCTCCACTAACCTAGCCTCCACTAGCCTAGCCTCCACTAGCCTAGCCTCCACTAGCCTAGCCTCCACTAGCCTAGCCTCCACCAGCCTAGCCTCCACTAGCCTAGCCTCCACTAGCCTAGCCTCCACTAGCCTAGCCTCCACTAGCCTAGCCTCCACTAGCCTAGCCTCCACTAGCCCAGCCTCCACTAGCCTAGCCTCCACTAACCTAGCCTCCACTAACCTAGCCTCCACTAGCCTAGCCTCCACTAGCCTAGCCTCCACTAGCCTAGCCTCCACTAGCCTAGCCTCCACCAGCCCAGCCTCCACTAGCCTAGCCTCCACTAGCCTAGCCTCCACTAGCCTAGCCTCCACTAGCCTAGCCTCCACTAACCTAGCCTCCACTAACCTAGCCTCCACTAGCCTAGCCTCCACTAGCCCAGCCTCCACTAACCTAGCCTCCACTAACCTAGCCTCCACTAATTCCACTTCCTGTTGTGTTAAAATTTAACATTCATGTTAGAAATCGTTATATTACATGTAGCGATACGAATGAGGATGGACTCACCTAGTTGTGCTTGCGGGGGTTGAGCTCTGGCTCTTTGGGCCCGCCTCTCAACTGTTAATCAATCTACTGGTTTATTTTCCTCTAAAAACACACACACACACACACACACACACACACACACACACACACACCCACACACACACACACACACACACACACACACACACACACACACACACACACACACACACACACACACACACACACACACACACACACACACAACGAATGCCGTGTTTCCCCAGGAGTACACAATAATAAGGAAAGAGAGGGAAGGTAGGGGAGGAGGCGGAGTGGCCCTACTCATGAGAAAGGAATGGAGTTTTAAGGAGATGGCTATCCCGGGCTGTGAGGGTTTCAGAGACTACATAGCAGGCACCATGACAATGGGAGGACCAAGGATAGTAGTAGCAGTAATATATAATCCTCCACCAAATGACAAAAGACCCAGTCAAGAGTACGAAAGCAACAACATGGCAGTTAACACTATAATTGAGAGGGCAGCCTCTCAATTATATTGGTGTTTGAGTACCTGATTGAAGAAGGGTTATTGAACTCGAGGAGGGATACCGAAACCAAAAGGTTAGCATACCGAAAGGGAAACTATGAGGAGATAAGAAAATGCCTAGCAGATATAGCATGGGAAACAGAGCTCAGGGAAAAGACGGCCCAAGATATGATGGAATACATCACGCAAAAATGCAAGGATGCAGCAAACAAGTTTGTCCCAGTCCAAAAGGAAAACAGTGAAATGAAGATGAGAAACCCATGGTTTAATCAAAGATGTAGGCTAGCTAAGCAGCAAAGTAAAAGGGCATGGAGAAACTATAGGAATAACAGGACACTGGAGAGCAGAGAAAGATACCAGAATGCCAGGAATGAATATGTTAGGATGAGAAGAGAGGCAGAAAGAAAATACGAAAATGACATCGCAAGCAAGGCAAAGACTCAGCCTAAATTGCTGCATAGCCACATTAGGAGAAAAACAACAGTAAAGGAACAGGTTATGAAATTAAGGTTAGGGGCAGAAGGATTCACTACAAACGACAAGGAAGTGTGTGAGGAACTGAATAAGAAATTCCAGGAGGTCTTCACCTTGGAGCAAGGAGAAATCCCAGAGATAAGAGAGGGAATAGCTAACCAGGAACCACTGGAAGAGTTTGAGATTACCAGCGGGGAAGTAAGGAAGTGTTTACTAGAATTGGATGTGACAAAGGCTATAGGTCCAGATGGAATCTCCCCTTGGATACTAAAGGAAGGAGCAGAAGAACTGTGCCTCCCGCTCTCCATGGTGTATAACAAATCACTGGCAACAGGGGAACTGCCAGAAATTTGGAAAGCAGCTAACGTAGTCCCGATATACAAGAAAGGGGATAGACAGGAGGCACTGAATTACAGACCAGTGTCCCTAACCTGCATACCATGCAAGTTGATGGAGAAGATTGTGCGAAGAAAGCTAGTGGAACATCTGGAGCGAAAGAACTTTGTAACACAGCATCAACATGGATTCAGGGATGGCAGGTCCTGCCTCACAGGGTTACTTGAATTCTACGACCAGGCAACAAAAATAAGGCAAGAAAGAGAAGGGTGGGCAGACTGCATATTTTTGGATTGTCAGAAAGCCTCTGATACAGTGCCACACAAGAGGCTAGTGAAAAAACTGGAGATGTAGGCTGGAGTGAAAGGGAAGGTACTCCGTTGGATACAGGAATACCTAAGTAACAGGAGACAACGAGTCAGTGTGAGGGGTGAGGTCTCAGATTGGCGAGACGTTACGAGTGGAGTACCGCAGGGGTCAGTCCTTGGACCTATACTGTTTCTGATATATGTAAATGATCTTCCAGAGGGTATAGAATCGTTTCTCTCAATGTTTGCCGATGATGCAAAAATTATGAGGAGGATTGAAACTGAGGACGATAGTAGGAGGCTACAAGATGACCTAGACAGACTGAGTGAATGGTCCAACAAATGGCTGTTGAAGTTCAACCCGAGTAAATGCAAAGTAATGAAACTAGGTGGTGGAAATAGGAGGCCAAACACAGGATACAGAATAGGAGATGAAGTACTTAATGAAACAGACAGAGAGAAAGATCTAGGAGTTGATATCACACCAAACCTGTCTCCTGAAGCCCACATAAAAAGAATAACGTCTGCGGCATATGCGAGGCTGGCTAACATCAGAACAGCGTTCAGGAACCTGTGTAAGGAATCATTCAGAATCTTGTACACCACATATGTAAGACCAATCCTGGAGTATGCGGCCCCAGCATGGAGCCCGTACCTTGTCAAGCACAAGACGAAGCTGGAAAAAGTCCAAAGGTATGCCACTAGACTAGTCCCAGAACTAAGAGGCATGAGTTACGAGGAAAGGCTGCGGGAAATGCACCTTACGACACTGGAAGACAGAAGAGTAAGGGGAGACATGATCACAACCTACAAAATCCTCAGAGGAATCGACCGGGTAAACAAGGATAAACTATTCAACACTGGTGGGACGCGAACAAGGGGACACAGGTGGAAACTGAGTACCCAAATGAGCCACAGAGACGTTAGAAGGAACTTTTTCAGTGTCAGAGTAGTTAACGGATGGAATGCATTAGGCAGTGATGTGGTGGAGGCTGACTCCATACACAGTTTTAAATGTAGATATGATAGAGCCCAATAGGCTCAGGAACCTGTACACCAGTTGATTGACAGTTGAGAGGCGGGACCAAAGAGCCAAAGCTCAACCCCCGCAAGCACAAATAGGTGAGTACACACACACACACACACACACACACACACACACACACAATATTAATTAATAGGGGGCCTCGTAGCCTGGTGGATAGCGCGCAGGACTCGTAATTCTGTGGCGCGGGTTCGATTCCCGCACGAGGCAGAAACAAATGGGCAAAGTTTCTTTCACCCTAAGTGCCCCTGTTACTTAGCAGTAAATAGGTACCTGGGAGTTAGTCAGCTGTCACGGGCTGCTTCCTGGGGTGTGTGTGTGTGTGTGGTGTGGGAAAAAAAAAAAAAAAAAAAAAGTAGTTAATAAACAGTTGATTGACAGTTGAGAGGCGGGCCGAAAGAGCCAGAGCTCAACCCCCGCAAAAACACAACTAGTAAACACACACACACACACACACACACACACACACACACACACAAGAAGAGTTAGGGGGGACATGATCACCACATTCAAGATTCTGAAGGGGATTGATAGGGTAGATAAAGACAGTCTATTTAACACAAGGGGAACACGCACAAGGGGACACAGGTGGAAACTGAGTGCCCAAATGAGCCACAGAGATATTAGAAAGAACTTTTTTAGTGTCAGAGTGGTTGACAAATGGAATGCATTAGGCAGTGATGTGGTGGAGGCTGACTCCATACACAGTTTCAAGTGTAGATATGACAGAGCCCAATAGGCTCAGGAATCTGTACACCTGTTGATTGACGGTTGAGAGGCGGGACCAAAGAGCCAGAGCTCAACCCCCGCAAACACAACTAGGTGAGTACAACTAGGTGAGTACACACACACACACACATACACATACACCCAGGAAGCAGCAGAACCCCGTAGCAGCTGTCTAACTCCCAGGTACCTATTGACTACTAGGTGAACAGGGGCATCAGGGTGAATGTGTAGCTCAAAATATCAATAAAAAATAATATTAAATTAATATATTGAAAATAAATCCAAGAATGAGTGCCTATGGACCTTAAGAATTAATATTATAATGTGAGAATATTAAGAGGACTTTAGTTTATAATATAATTAATGAGCCAAATCGTACAGACTCTTTGAGGGGTTATAATAGTGCAAGGAAATTAAAATGTATTATTACACTATGAAATAAATGTAAATTCTCTTCAAAACGCTACTTAGATATACGGAGAATATCTGTATATATTATATCCCGTATAAATCAATCACCAGTCTCCGTGGTGCAGTGGTAAGACACTCGCCTGGCGTTCCGCGAGCGCTTTGTCATGGGTTCGTATCCTGGCCGGGGAGGATTGACTGGGCGCAAATCCTTAACTGTAGCCTTTTTTTAACTCAACAGTAAAATGTGTACTTGGATGAAAAAACGATTCTTCGCGGCGGGGATCGTATTCCAGGGACCTAGATGTTACCTAGCAGTAAAATAGGTACCTGGGTGTTAGTCAGCTGTCACGGGCTGCTTCCTGGGGATGGAGGCCGGGTCGAGAACCGGGACGCGGGGACACTAAAGCCCCGAAATCATCTCAAGATAACCTCAAGATAGACCTGCCCGAAACGCTACGCGTACTAGTGGCTCTACAAGAATGTAACAACTCTTGTATATATCTCAAAAAAATAGTTAAAATGTGATTTAGTAATGGGTTAGTGATGGCTACTAAATACTGTAACAGTTTAAGTGTACTGAGAGAAGAGAACATGCACCCAGCGTCACTGATAACTTGTTGGATCAGAAAATTTGGTCTATGTGAGCGAATTGTCGCCAATCTTCTCCCTTAACGAGGCCCCTAGAGCTGAAAGATAGTTAGATTGAAGAATTTATCTACACAAGATAACAGATATACTTTATTCTTCCCATTTGTTTAATATCGTGATCACTATATTCAAAAACAAAGTAAGGAACTAATGTCTGCCGAGCCGAGTGTCCATTGATTCGAGAAACTCTCCCAATCCTCCGACTTCTGCAGACGTTACGAGTGGAGTCCCGCAGGGGTCAGTCCTTGGGCCTATACTGTTTCTGATATATGTAAATGATCTCCCAGAGGGTATAGACTCGTTTCTCTCAATGTTTGCCGATGATGCAAAAATTATGAGGAGGATTGAAACTGAGGACGATAGTAGGAGGCTACAAGATGATCTAGATAGACTGAGTGAATGGTCCAACAAATGGCTGTTGAAGTTCAACCCGAGTAAATGTAAGGTTGTGAAAGTAGGCGGTGGAAACAGGAGGCCAGATACAGGATGTGTGTGTGTGTGTGTGTGCGTGTGTGTGTGTGTGTGTGTGTGTGTGTGTGTGTGTGTGTGTGTGTGTGTGTGTGTGTGTGTGTGTGTGTGTGTGTGTGTGTGTGTGTGTGTGTGTGCGTCAGCTTTGTCTATAGTGGTGATGTAATCCTATTAATTATGCTACCCATCACAGGCTGGTGGCTATGGCTGCTCCAAGACCTGTACTTAAGCCTTTGTTGCCTCTATATCATCTTAAAGTGTGTGTGTGTTTACTAGTTGTGTTTTTACGGTGGTTGAGCTCTGGCTCTTTGGTCCCGCCTCTCAACCGTCAATCAACTGGTGTACAGATTCCTGAGCCGACTGGGCTCTATCATATCTACATTTGAAACTGTGTATGGAGTCAGCCTCCACCTCATCACTTCCTAGTGCATTCCATTTATAAACTACTCTGACACTGAAAAAATTCTTTCTAACGTCTCTGTGGCTCATCTGGGTACTAAGTTTCCACCTGTGTCCCCTTGTTCGTGTCCCACCCGTGCTGAAGAGTTTGTCTTTGTCCACCCTGTCAATTCCCCTGAGAATTTTGTAGAAATCATGTCTCCCCTTACTCTTCTGTTTTCCAGGGATGTGAGGTTCAGCTCCTTTAGCCTTTCCTCGTAGCTCAATCCTCTCAGCTCCGGGACGAGCCTGGTAGCATACCGCTGAATCTTCTCTAACTTTGTCTTGTGTTTAACTAGGTATGGACTCAGGGCTGGAGCTGCATACTCCAGGATTGGTCTTACATTAGTGGTATACAGGGTCCTGAACGATTCCTTACACAAGTTTCTGAAGGCAGTTCTTATGTTGGCCAGTCTAGCATATGCCGCTGATGATATTCTTTTGATGTGGGCCTCTGGGGACAGGTTCGGTGTGATATCATCCCCCAGGTCTTTCTCTCTATTTGACTCTTGCAGGATTTCACCTCCCAGATGATACCTTGTGTTCAGCCTCCTGCTCCCTTCGCCTAATTTCATCACCTTACACTTTCCTGAGTTGAACTTTAGCAGCCATTTTCTAGACCATTCCTCCAGTTTATCCAGGTCATCCTGTAGTCTCTGTCTATCTTCATCCGTCTTGATTCTTCTCAGAATTTTTGCATCAGCAAACATTGAGAGGAATGAGTCTATACCCTCTGGAAGATCGTTCACATATATTAGAAACAGGATGGGTCCAAGTACTGAGCCCTGTGGGACTCCGCTGGTGACATCTCGCCACTCTGATGTCTCCCCCCTCACCGTTGCTCGATGTTTCCTGGTGCTTAGATACTCCCTTATCCACTGGAACACCTGGGGCCAGATTCACGAAAGCACTTACGAACCTGTCCATCTTTTCTCAATCTTTGGCGGCTTTGTTTACAATTATTAAACAGTTAATGAGCTCCGAAGCACCAGGAGGCTGTTTATAACAATAACAACAGTTGATTGATAAGTTTTAGTGTTTGTAAACTGTTTAATAAATGTAACGTCAAAGATTAAGGAAAGATGTACACGTTCGTAAATGCTTGCGTAACTGCTTCGTGAATCTGGCCCCAGGTGCGTCAGTGCTTGCGTAACTGCTTCGTGAATCTGGCCCCAGGTGCGTCAGTGCTTGCGTAACTGCTTCGTGAATCTGGCCCCAGGTGCGTCAGTGCTTGCGTAACTGCTTCGTGAATCTGGCCCCAGGTGCGTCAGTGCTTGCGTAACTGCTTCGTGAATCTGGCCCCAGGTGCGTAAGTGCTTGCGTAACTGCTTCGTGACTCTGGCCCCAGGTGCGTCAGTGCTTGCGTAACCGCTTCGTGAATCTGGCCCGAGGTGCGTAAGTGCTTGCGTAACTGCTTCGTGAATCTGGCCCCAGGTGCGTAAGTGCTTGCGTAACTGCTTCGTGAATCTGGCCCCGGGTGCGTAAGTGCTTGCGTAACTGCTTCGTGAATCTGGCCCCAGGTGCGTAAGTGCTTGCGTAACTACCTAACCTAACCTAACCTTCCCTTTTACTCCTGGCTGTTGCTCCAACTTTTTTAACAGCCTTTTATGGGGTACTGTGTCAAAGGCTTTCTGGCAGTCCAGGAAAATGCAGTCGGCCCACCGTAGCGTCACCGTAGCCAGCAGCGTCGCCGAAGCCAGAGTCACGCTTCAAGGTTCAGACAAGGTAAACACCGTGTTCGGCCTCGCTGGCGACCTTGGCCTTGACTTCCTGGAATGCCAAGTATGTGATGAGCCGACTATTATATCCTTCTGCTGGTGACTCAACACGCACACGCGCACGCACACGCACACACACACGCACGCACACACACGCACACACGCACACACGCACAGTCGTCTGTTGATCACATGTGTTAACTCTTTGACTTCAGCAAGTATATTAAACTCAAGAGTCGACTTCTGTCTCTGTCTCTGTCTCTCTCTCTCTCTCTCTCTCTCTCTCTCTCTCTCTCTCTCTCTCTCTCTCTCTCTCTCTCTCTCTCTCTCTCTCTCTCTCTCTCTCTCTCTCCCTCTCTCTCTCTCTCTCGATCTCTGTCTCTCGATCTCTCTCTCATACATATGTGTCTAACAGCTACATATTGTCCAGTGTCTAACAGCTACATATTGTCCAGTGTCTAACAGCTACATATTGGCCAGTGTCTAACAGCTACATATTGTCCAGTGTCTAACAGCTACATATTGTCCAGTGTCTAACAGCTACATATTGGCCAGTGTCTAACAGCTACATATTGTCCAGTGTCTAACAGCTACATATTGTCCAGTGTCTAACAGCTACATATTGGCCAGTGTCTAACAGCTACATATTGTCCAGTGTCTAACAGCTACATATTGTCCAGTGTCTAACAGCTACATATTGGCCAGTGTCTAACAGCTACATATTGTCCAGTGTCTAACAGCTACATATTGTCCAGTGTCTAACAGCTACATATTGGCCAGTGTCTAACAGTAACATATTGTCCAGTGTCTAACAGCTACATATTGTCCAGTGTCTAACAGCTACATATTGTCCAGTGTCTAACAGCTACATATTGTCCAGTGTCTAACAGCTACATATTGTCCAGTGTCTAACAGCTACATATTGTCCAGTGTCTAACAGCTACATATTGTCCAGTGTCTAACAGCCCCTCCTTGAGTAGGATTGACTCCTATTGCGACAACCAAAGACTCCAATGAGATCTGAAATGTTGGTTACATTGTCCATAGATTGTTCACGGCTATTTTTCACATCCTGATAGTCTACCTATCTATCTACTTATGTGTCTATCTGTCTCTTATGTTCGTATGGGTGGTTATAGATAGGAGCTGCCTCGTATGGGCCGATAGGCCTTCTGCAGTTACCTTTGTTCTTATGTTCTTATCTATCTATCTATTAACAGCCGCACTACTAAATACACACTATTGATAAAAATAAATAGTAACATATTAAGTTATATTATATATATAAAATAAATTACTGAGGCTCGTGATGTCAAAATTTATTATTTACATTTGAGAAGTTGACCAATCACAGTAAATCCTTCACTGAATCATTCACAGTATTGAGAGTGGAAGGTAAAGTGTGTACAGGTGTGTACACATGTGTACAGGTGTGTACACATGTGTACAGGTGTGTACAGGTGTGTACAGGTGTGTACACATGTGTACAGGTGTGTACACATGTGTACAGGTGTGTACAGATGTGTACAGGTGTATACAGGTGTGTACAGATGTCTTAGGTAGCCACTCACCTCAAAATATTTCATATATATATATATATATATATATATATATATATATATATATATATATATATATATATATATATATATATATATATATATAAATATTATATATATATATATATATATATATATATATATATATATATATATATATATATATATATATATATATGATCGAATGATTAATGATTCTAACACGAATTTTCTCAATATTTCTTACATTTTTCTTCACCATTGGGGGTAATTGAAAAATTAACTCCCCAAAGTTCATTTTCTCAATTTTTATTCATGGACTTACGCCTACCTCTGGGAGTGTGTAGGGACCCCCAAGCCTCGAAGAAGAAGATACATAGCACCGGAGGGACTCTTATTAGACTTTAACCTTTTGACCAATGAAAATGATTGAAACATTTACAATCTCTGAGTCGTAAGTGACGTCATTTAGTATCATGTTTCCTGTCACGCTAAACAGAATGTTGCATATTAGTAGACACGACGTATTGTACAACAAAACGTTTTATACATAAACATCAATGTTGATATTACAATATTATTCTGAGCATATTCCGTGGCGTATGAACACGGAGTTTGTAACTATTTATGGACACACAGTCACCTGGTTTATGAATCTTTAGATATATCTAAAACAGAAATGAACTGTTGGCCGCGACTGTTTGTTCCATTCACAGTAGTTACGGGTTCTGTCATGGGTGGAGGATAGGTTGTGTTAAGGTTGTGTTATGGTTGTGTTATGGTTGTGTTATGGTTGTGTTAACGTTGTGTTAAGGTTGTGATATGGTTGTGATATGGTTGTGTTAAGGTTGTGTTAAGGTTGTGTTAAGGTTGTGTTAAGGTTGTGTTAAGGTTGTGTTAGGGTTGTGTTAAGAGAGAGAGAGAGAGAGAGAGAGAGAGAGAGAGAGAGAGAGAGAGAGAGAGAGAGAGAGAGAGAGAGAGAGAGAGAGAGAGAGAGAGACAAAGAGAGACTATACCTGTCCCCCTCCCTCTGTCCCACGGTGGGACAGCCAGGAGGTGCTAACCTAACCTAACCTAACCTAATCTAACCTAACCTAACCTAACCTAACCTAACCTAACTAACCTAACCTAGCCTAACCTAACCTAACCTAACTAACCTAACCTAACCTAACCAAACCTAACCTAACCTAACCTAACCAAACCTAACCTAACCTAACCTAACCTAACCAACCTAACCTAACCTAACCTAACTAACCTAACCTAATCTAACCTAATCTAACTAACCTAACCTAACCTAACCTAACTAATCTAACCTAACCTAACTAACCTAACCTAACCTAACCTAACCTAACCAACCTAACCTAACCTAACCTAGCCTAACCTAACCTAACCTAACCTAACCTAACTAACCTAACCTAACCTAACCTAACCTAACCTAAGCTAACTAACCTAACTAACCTAACCTAACCTAACCTAACCTAACCTAACCTAATCTAACCTAACCTAACCTAACCTAACCTAACCTATCCTAACCTACCTAACCTAACCTAACCTAACCTAACCTAACCTGCCTAACCTAACCTAACCTAACCTAACCTAACCTAACCAAACCAAACCTAGCCTAACCTAACCCAACCTAACTAACTAACCTAACCTAACCTAACCTAACCTAACCTACCTAACCTAACCTAACCTAACCTAACCTAACCTAACCTATCCTAACCTACCTAACCTAACCTAACCTAACCTAATCTA
>NC_091187.1:10181153-10196153 GCF_040958095.1 Procambarus clarkii
ACACCTCATACCCTCATCCTGCCCAATCCTCTGTCCTATTCGCCTCTACCAATCCTCACAATCCTTATCTCTCTATCCTCTTCCACCCCCGTTCCTTATTTATGAGTCGTTATAAGACTTTGTACTTCATTCCCGCCAAACACAACCAAATTACATCGTTCCTACAACATTCAATCATATTACAACGTTCCTACAACATTCCCACCAAACACAACCAAATTACAACGTTCCTACAACATTCCCACCAAACACAACCAAATTACAACGTTCCTACAACATTCGACCAAACTCTGATGTTGCTATCGACCAAATCACAACGTTCCCACAACGTTCGACCAAACTACAACGTTCCTACAACATTCGACCAAACTCCGACGTTCCCGCAACATTCGACCAAACTACAACGTTCCTACAACATTCGACCAAACTCCGACGTTCCCACAACATTCGACCAAACTCCGACGTTCCCACAACATTCGACCAAACTACAACGTTCCCACAACATTCGACCAAGCTCCGCCGTTGAGTCTAATCTATGTTAAACAGTCAATGCTAATTAGCGATGCATTCTGTCTTGACTGTGCTAAATAGTCAAACATTCTTAATTAGCTGTTACAAGAAGCACATAATATATACATATTATATTATATGGTGGGGGGGGGATATCCACCCCCCAACACCACCACCATTACTGCGCGTCTGGGATCCATCCTGGAGGTAAGTTCGAACCCTAAGCGCCTCGTTCCTACATTTGTCCGCCATGTTCTCCACCCTTCCACCACCATTCATTCCGTCGTCATCTTCCTGTCCTGTCTACTCTTCCTCCTCCTGGCCCTCATCATCTACCTGTTCCGTCTACTTCTCCTCCTCCAGGCCGTCGTCATCTACCTGTTCCGTCTACTTCTCCTCCTCCAGGCCGTCGTCATCTACCTGTTCCGTCTACTTCTCCTCCTCCTGGCCGTTGTCATCTATCTGTCCCGTCTACTCTTCCTCCTGGCCATCGTCATCTACCTGTCCCGTCTACTTCTCCTCCTCCTGGCCATCGTCATCTACCTGTCCCGTCTACTTCTCCTAATGGCCCTCATCATCTACCTGTCCCGTCTACTTCTCCTCCTCCTGGCCCTCGTCATCTACCTGTTCCGTCTACTTCTCCTCCTCCTGGCCCTCGTCATCTACCTGTTCCGTCTACTTCTCCTCCTCCTGGCCCTCGTCATCTACCTGTTCCGTCTACTTCTCCTCCTCCTGGCCCTCGTCATCTACCTGTCCCGTCTACTTCTCCTCCTCCTGGCCCTCATCATCTACCTGTCCCGTCTACTTCTCCTCCTCCTGGCCCTCGTCATCTACCTGTTCCGTCTACTTCTCCTCCTCCTGGCCATCGTCATCTACCTGTCCCGTCTACTTCTCCTCCTCCTGGCCCTCATCATCTACCTGTCCCGTCTACTTCTCCTCCAGGCCGTCGTCATCTACCTGTCCCGTCTACTTCTCCTCCTCCAGGCCGTCGTCATCTACCTGTCCCGTCTACTTCTCCTCCTGGCCCTCGTCATCTACCTGTCCCGTCTACTTCTCCTCCTCCAGGCCGTCGTCATCTACCTGTCCCGTCTACTTCTCCTCCTGGCCCTCGTCATCTACCTGTCCCGTCTACTTCTCCTCCTCCTGGCCATCGTCATCTACCTGTTCCGTCTACTTCTCCTCCTCCTGGCCATCGTCATCTACCTGTCCCGTCTACTTCTGCTCCTCCTGGCCCTCATCATCTACCTGCCCCGTCTACTTCTACTCCTGGCGCCCCTTCCTTAACTTTCCCTGCGGGTCAACCCGCCTTGCGGGACCTCAAGTGTCCAACGTTGGTCTAAATTGGTCTGGACCACTTCCTGTGGAGGAGGCTCTTGTCCCTCTGTTATTATGGCCTCTAGAGCGGTCACCAGGGCCCCCAGGGACCACAACTACCACCACCAGGGCCACCAGGGCCCACAACTATCACCACCAGGGCCACCAGGCACCACAACTACCACCACCAGGCCACCAGGCACCACAACTACCACCACCAGGGCCACCAGGCACCACAACTACCACCACCAGGCACCACAACTACCACCACCAGGCACCACAACTACCACCACCAGGGCCCCCAGGGACCACAACTACCACCACCAGGGCCACCAGGCACCACAACTACCACCACCAGGGCCACCAGGCACCACAACTACCACCACCAGGCACCACAACTACCACCACCAGGGCCCCCAGGCACCACAACTACCACCACCAGGCACCACAACTACCACCACCAGGGCCCCCAGGCACCACAACTACCACCACCAGGGCCACCAGGCACCACAACTACCACCACCAGGCACCACAACTACCACCACCAGGCACCACAACTACCACCACCAGGCACCACAACTACCACCACCAGGCACCACAACTACCACCACCAGGGCCACCAGGCACCACAACTACCACCACCAGGGCCACCAGGCACCACAACTACCACCACCAGGGCCACCAGGCACCACAACTACCACCACCAGGGCCACCAGGCACCACAACTACCACCACCAGGGTAACCAGGGACCACAACTACCACCACCAGGGCCACCAGGCACCACAACTACCACCACCAGGCACCACAACTACCACCACCAGGGCCCCCAGGGACCACAACTACCACCACCAGGGCCACCAGGCACCACAACTACCACCACCAGGGCCACCAGGCACCACAACTACCACCACCAGGCACCACAACTACCACCACCAGGGCCACCAGGCACCACAACTACCACCACCAGGCACCACAACTACCACCACCAGGGCCCCCAGGGCCCCCAGGGACCACAACTACCACCACCAGGGCCACCAGGCACCACAACTACCACCACCAGGGCCACCAGGCACCACAACTACCCCCTCCAGGGCCACCAGGCACCACAACTACCACCACAAGGGCCACCAGGCACCACAACTACCACCACCAGGGCCACCAGGGACCACAACTACCACCACCAGGGCCACCAGGGACCACAACTACCACCACCAGGGCCCACAACAACCACCACCAGGGCCCCCAGGCACCACAACTACCACCACCAGGGCCCCCAGGCACCACAACTACCACCACCAGGGCCCCCAGGCACCACAACTACCACCACCAGGGCCACCAGGGACCACAACTACCACCACCAGGGCCACCAGGGACCACAACTACCACCACCAGGGCCACCAGGCACCACAACTACCACCACCAGGGCCACCAGGCACCACAACTACCACCACCAGGGCCCCCAGGCACCACAACTACCACCACCAGGGCCCCCAGGCACCACAACTACCACCACCAGGGCCACCAGGGACCACAACTACCACCACCAGGGCCACCAGGGACCACAACTACCACCACCAGGGCCACCATGCAGGGACCACAACTACCACCACCAGGGCCACCAGGGACCACAACTACCACCACCAGGGCCACCAGGCACCACTACTACCACCACCAGGGCCACCAGGCACCACACCTACCACCACCAGGGCCACCAGGCACCACAACTACCACCACCAGGGCCCCCAGGGACCACAACTACCACCACCAGGGCCACCAGGCACCACAACTACCACCACCAGGGCCCCCAGGGACCACAACTACCACCACCAGGGCCACCAGGGCCACCAGGGACCACAACTACCACCACCAGGGCCACCAGGGACCACAACTACCACCACCAGGGCCACCAGGGACCACAACTACCACCACCAGGGCCACCAGGCACCACAACTACCACCACCAGGGCCGCCAGGGACCACAACTACCACCACCAGGGCCACCAGGCACCACAACTACCACCACCAGGGCCACCAGGCACCACAACTACCACCACCAGGCACCACAACTACCACCACCAGGGCCACCAGGGCCCCCAGGGACCACAACTACCACCACCAGGGCCCCCAGGCACCACAACTACCACCACCAGGCACCACAACTACCACCACCAGGGCCACCAGGCACCACAACTACCACCACCAGGGCCACCAGGCACCACAACTACCACCACCAGGCCACCAGGCACCACAACTACCACCACCAGGGCCACCAGGCACCACAACTACCACCACCAGGCACCACAACTACCACCACCAGGGCCCCCAGGGCCACCAGGCACCACAACTACCACCACCAGGGCCCCCAGGGACCACAACTACCACCACCAGGGCCACCAGGCACCACAACTACCACCACCAGGGCCACCAGGGACCACAACTACCACCACCAGGGCCCCCAGGGACCACAACTACCACCACCAGGGCCACCAGGGACCACAACTACCACCACCAGGGCCCCCAGGGACCACAACTACCACCACCAGGGCCCCCAGGGACCACAACTACCACCACCAGGGCCACCAGGGCCACCAGGCACCACAACTACCACCACCAGGGCCACCAGGCACCACAACTACCACCACCAGGGCCCCCAGGGACCACAACTACCACCACCAGGGCCACCAGGGCCACCAGGGACCACAACTACCACCACCAGGGCCACCAGGGACCACAACTACCACCACCAGGGCCCCCAGGGACCACAACTACCATCACCAGGGCCACCAGGGACCACAACTACCACCACCAGGGCCACCAGGGACCACAACTACCACCACCAGGGCCCCCAGGGACCACAACTACCATCACCAGGGCCACCAGGGACCACAACTACCACCACCAGGGCCACCAGGGACCACAACTACCACCACCAGGGCCCCCAGGGACCACAACTACCACCACCAGGGCCACCAGGGCCACCAGGGACCACAACTACCACCACCAGGGCCACCAGGGCCACCAGGGACCACAACTACCACCACCAGGGCCACCAGGGACCACAACTACCACCACCAGGGCCCCCAGGGACCACAACTACCACCACCAGGGCCACCAGGGACCACAACTACCACCACCAGGGCCCCCAGGGACCACAACTACCACCACCAGGGCCACCAGGGCCACCAGGGACCACAACTACCACCACCAGGGCCACCAGGGCCACCAGGGACCACAACTACCACCACCAGGGCCACCAGGGACCACAACTACCACCACCAGGGCCCCCAGGGACCACAACTACCATCACCAGGGCCACCAGGGACCACAACTACCACCACCAGGGCCACCAGGGACCACAACTACCACCACCAGGGCCCCCAGGGACCACAACTACCATCACCAGGGCCACCAGGGACCACAACTACCACCACTAGGGCCACCAGGGACCACAACTACCACCACCAGGGCCCCCAGGGACCACAACTACCACCACCAGGGCCACCAGGGACCACAACTACTCAGGATTACCTCAAAATAACCTCAAGATAACCCCAAGATACAATCTAATTATAACCCTAAGATAACCCCAATATAACCATCAACTAACCCACACACTCTCGGCCGCCACATTACCTTGGGGTTAAACTAAGTAACAAACCATTGTGTCACTATGGTTTAAGATCAGTAACATTGTTAGTAACTTTGTTAGTAACATTGTTAGTAACATTGTTAGTAACATTGTTAGTAACATTGTTAGTAACATTGTTAGTAACATTGTTAGTAACATTGTTAGTAACATTGTTAGTAACATTGTTAGTAACTTTGTTAGTAACATTGTTAGTAACATTGTTAGTAACACTGTTAGTAACATTGTTAGTAACTTTGTTAGTAACATTGTTAGTAACATTGTTAGTAACACTGTTAGTAACATTGTTAGTAACATTGTTAGTAACATTGTTAGTAACTTTGTTAGTAACATTGTTAGTAACACTGTTAGTAACATTGTTAGTAACACTGTTAGTAACATTGTTAGTAACACTGTTAGTAACATTGTTAGTAACATTGTTAGTAACATTGTTAGTAACACTGTTAGTAACTTTGTTAGTAACATTGTTAGTAACTTTGTTAGTAACCGCTGTTGTTAAGTTGTTGTCCCTAGACGAGGACAGTGGCACTGTCTTGTCACTGTTGGCACTGTGATAGCCAGCCTCGCTGTACACCGGATATATATATGTGTGATATCGTACCACGAATGTTGCTGGCTGTTCCGTGAACCTTTGATCTGACGAGCTATCTTCTCTGTGTGTGTTCTGGTGGTCCTATGTGTGTTTGGGCTATCCTCTGTGTGTGTTCTGGTTATCCTATGTGTGTTCTGGTTATCCTTTCTGTTCCCCTGAGTCACTGTGGCACTTTTGTCATCTCTGACTGGTGAGAGAGTGAGTGCACTCACTCTCTCACCAAGAGGACATATATGCACTCAGAACTCCAAATTCCAAATGACCTGAGAAGGATTCGAACCCATGACGTTCAGGATCGCCCCCCCCCCCCTATTGTGTGTGTGTGTGTGTGTTCACCTAGTTGTGTTTTGCGGGGGTTGAGCTTTGCTCTTTCGGCCCGCCTCTCAACTGTCAATCAACTGTTTACTAACTTCACTAACTACTTTTTTTTTTGTTTTTTTTCACACCACACACACCCCAGGAAGCAGCCCGTGACAGCTGACTAACTCCCAGGTACCTATTTACTGCTAGGTAACAGGGGCATTCAGGGTGAAAGAAACTTTGCCCATTTGTTTCTGCCTCGTGCGGGAATCGAACCCGCGCCACAGAATTACGAGTCCTGCGCGCTATCCACCAGGCTACGAGGCCCCTGTTCAGTGTGTGTGTGTGTGTGTGTGTGTCTCAGACCACGGAGGAAGAATTAAAGCAGGAATTTCCTTAAGTACTTCCGTATATTAATACATCTTCAGAAGGAATGAGTTACAAAGACTTTAACATATAAATGACTCAGTGACCACTTCGAGGACTGTTGTTAACTTTTTTTTTTTTTTTTTACATGCGAACAAATACAATAAAATAATAAACTAATGCCAAACATTCAGACAACAAAAAAATACAGAAGCACAAAGCAAGTTAATACAAAGTAACACAAATACACTAAATACCAGCGTGAAGGGCCGACAAGAAGGAGCATAAACACAATGAAACACAACACCGGCCAGAAGGGCGGACAATAGGTACACCACATTGCAACTAACCACAGGTCACAGCAAGCACACAGACTACTCAAAGTGTTCATACTTATCCGGCCACACCGCCGCCGGGAATCGAACACAATACGCCTCCCACAGTAACATTACGTCATCCGGAATAGATGCAGTATTAACAGTACGAGGAGCCTCCTCGGCCGCCTCACGGCGCTCCGCCTCAACCACCGGACGTTGTTCCTGCCGGGACTCCCCACGCTTGGCATCCTTCTTCAGTACCAGCTTGATGCCTCGGCGCGCACCAGAACTCTCACCATCCACGTCAGTAGGAGCGACCACCCCCCACTGCAGAGAACCTTCTGCAGGAGAAAGAACAGGAGGTAAATCATAGGTACAAACACCGTACCTATCTGTTACCTAGCAGTAAATAGGTACCTGGGTGTTAGTCAGCTGTCACGGGCTGCTTCCTAGGGGTGGAGGCCTGGTCAAGGACCGGGCCGCGGGGACACTAAAAAGCCCCGAAATCAACTCAAGATAACCTCAAGATAACCGTCAACAGCAGACACATGGACGTCAGCCACCACCAGCGTCGTAGAGCGCGAAGCACCCGGAGTCGCCACATCATCTCCCGAAGCTCCACCTGCGTCGTAGTCCTCCGCATCAGCCCAAGCAGTAGAAGAACGCCTGGAACGCTTGGGCACTGGCCGTACATCCTAACAGCCGGAGGCAGACCCAGAACCACGGCCCTCACGAACCGGGCGAACCGACGCCCGTCGCAGAACAGCAGCAGCCTCTACCACAGGGGGAACCGGACCACACACAGCAGGAGGCACCGCAGCCACCCCAGCACCCTTCACAGGAGGAACCCGAGGGGAGGACGCAGGGCCAGGGTCCACAGCCGAAGACGAGGAAGCCGACGGCGACGCTCCACAGGGATCACCACGAAGGTCCATGGGAACGGCAGGGCCAGAGACATGGTCAGGAGGAACACCCGACGGCACCGCAACACCCGGAGGAGGGTCTGCGACAACCGGGGGAACGTCGGGTGACACTGGGGGAGCCGCAGCAGCAAACGGGACGCTCACCTCCTCACCCCCGGAGTCCTCCTCCAGAGGGAGCGGCGGGAAATCCTCCTCATGGAACAAGTTCACAGGAGCGACCGGATCAGCAGTACACCCGGCAGCCTGATGCCCCAACAAGCCACACCGGAAGCAAGTACGGGGTTATCTTGAGAGGTTATCTTGAGATGATTTCGGGGCTTTAGTGTCCCCGCGGCCCGGTCCTCAACCAGGCCTCCACCCCCAGGAAGCAGCCCGTGACAGCTGACTAACACACAGGTACCTATTTTACTGCTAGGTAACAGGGGCATAGGGTGAAAGAAACTCTGCCCATTGTTTCTCGCCGGCGCCTGGGATCGAACCCAGGACCACAGGATCACAAGTCCAGCGTGCTGTCCGCTCGGCCGACCGGCTCCCCGGGGTTGCCCGGGGTTGCCGGGCATAAAACACACGCACGTAGTACCCCAACAGCCGGACAGAGCACGGTATGTCCGACCTCAGTCGCATCCCGAGGGTCCGAATGTTGGTCTTCACACCCGAATACGTGCCAGACGACAGGGAGTTCATCCGCACACTGACGACGGAGCCGTACCTCTGGAAGAATCGCCGGAGGAGAGTCTCAGGAAACTCCATGGGGGCGCCATGAACACTGACATACGTCACAGCACCACTACGGTCTGAAATGGTCACAGACCCGGTGCCGTCCTGTAGCTGCAAAGTACGTCCCTCGTACCTCCGTAAGAAAGCACGGTACACCGCCTCACCCACAAACTTGATAATAACACGGTGAGCAGTTACCAGCTCAATGCCATATACGTCCCCAATCGGGACACGAAGCATGGCACTCAATACCACGTCCACCAGCGGGTAACCAGCACGGCCAGTAAACTCCAATCCGATGGAGTTTAACCGCACGACAGCGGGAATAGGGCCGCCCATCGCAAAACACGCCACGTCTCCACCACCAGGAACAGCAGGGAGGGTAGAGACACCCACACCCCCTGCTGGCGAAAACGGCAATCACCCCAAAACTGCCAGAGTGGACTAACGACACGTCCACACTGCTCGGCAGCCCACAGGCGACTCCAGTCTGCTGTTGTTAACTAATAGTTAACTAACAGTAGTTTTCCTAGCTGAACAATACATGTTTATTAAAAAGTTTCAAGGCCTTGACATTATTTTCTAACTTAGAGAAATATGGGTAAACTTAATTACATCCTTTGGGGGGAATTTTTTCACTGTATATATTATTATAAGTATATAACAATTATAGCAAGTCATGGTTTATATATATGGCTTATATTAAGTTCTGGAATGCTATCAAATCGATTTGATAAATGAATGATAAATGGGTTTAATGTTTGAGTCATTAATAAGGCTGTTAGGCGGGTGTTTTTAGTGATGGCCTAATTAATGCTTCTCCCACGCACGCACACACACGCATGCACACTCACGCGCGCACACACACATATACACACACACACGCACGCACACACACACACACACACACACACACACACACACACACACACACACACACACACACACACACACACACACACACACACACACACACAGTTTTTCTCCGCTATTCCAATTATAAAGTTGGGATCGTAAAAAATTAATAGTTCACGGCCCATTTACTGTTTAATGACTTACGTGGGTTTAATAACCATCGGAGCTTATGATCAACTATTTGGCTCGCCTAATTATGCCTGCGTGACCGAGCTCAAGCCCTCGGGTCACGCCTGAAGGAACTCCTCTAATAATGTTTTCTGTTTACCAACAATGTTTAGTCTAAAAACATGTGTCGTTACATCCCATTTAACACTTCTATGTCATGGGTGAAGCCGGTTTGGCGTCATGCAGGTCCGAGTTCAATCCCCGACCGTCCACAAGTGGTTGGGCACCATTCCTTTCCCCCCGTCCAATCCCAAATCCTTATCCTGACCCCTTCCCAGTGCTATATAGCCGTAATGGCTTGGTGCTTTCACCCTTGATGCTTCCCTCCCTTGCTCAGACTGTCCTCGTATATCATGCCTCTCAGTTCTGGGACCGGTGTCACGCCTCTGAACAATCTCCAGCCTTGTTCTGACTTTAAGAGGCTATAAGGGGCACCATTACACATAGAAATCCTCAAGGGGATTCGAACCTGCGTCCGAGAGCATTCCAGATGCAAGCCCTAATCGACTGAGCTACGACACGGTCAAAAGAGTTGAAACCAGAAGTTGTAGCTAATTTATTTGGATCCTGCAGCCTCTCCGAGACACAAACATCAGGGTTTTACACAACTCCCCCCTGCACTCGGGCTGTGTCAATAGGCCGTTCTACCTCTAAGCCGTTACATCCTTACACACAGGAATCACAGTTGCGCGATGCATCAAATTCGACGCAGGTTCGAATCCTCGTCACGGCCCTTGTGGATTTGTTCATAAGGGGCATTTTAGAACCGTCCTGATATTAATTATATGTAGGAACCTGGGGCCAGATTCACGAAGCAGTTACGCAAGCACTTACGCACCTGGGGCCAGATTAACGAAGCAGTTACGCAAGCACTTACGCACCTGGGGCCAGATTCACGAAGCAGTTACGCAAGCACTTACGCACCTGGGGCCAGATTCACGAAGCTGTTACGCAAGCACTTACGCACCTGGGGCCAGATTCACGAAGTAGTTACGCAAGCACTTACGCACCCGGGGCCAGATTCACGAAGCTGTTACGCAAGCACTTACGCACCTGGGGCCAGATTCACGAAGCAGTTACGCAAGCACTTATACACCTGGGGCCAGATTCACGAAGCTGTTACGCAAGCACTTACGCACCTGGGGCCAGATTCACGAAGCAGTTACGCAAGCACTTACGCACCTGGGGCCAGATTCACGAAGCTGTTACGCAAGCACTTACGCACCTGGGGCCAGATTCACGAAGCAGTTACGCAAGCACTTATACACCTGGGGCCAGATACACGAAGTTTGCACTTTGCTTACTTTGCATTTGCTTGAGTTAAACTCTAGCAACCACTTGAAGGACCATTCTAGGGGGGTTTTACCCCCACCCCCCTGGCAGCCTATAATTTCTAGTAGACTTTGAGAGGACGCACTCAAGTCTATCCTGAGGGCCTTTGAACCTTCTCTAACATTGCCCTGTGTTTGACTTGATTAGAACTCCTTTGATTAGATTAGACTAGATTAGAACTAGAGCTCTATATTCCATGATTGGTCTTATAGAACTCCACATTAGAGCTCTATAATCCAGGATTGGTCTTATAGAACTTTACATTTGAGCTATATAATCCAGGATTGGACTTATAGAACTCCACATTAGGGCTCTATAATCCAGGATTGGTCTTATAGAACTTCACATTTGAGCTATATAATCCAGGATTGGACTTATAGAACTCCACATTAGGGCTCTATAATCCAGGATTGGACTTATAGAACTCCACATTAGGGCTCTATAATCCAAGATTGGTCTTATAGAACCCCACATTAGGGCTCTATAATCCAGGATTGGACTTATAGAACTCCACATTAGAGCTCTATAATCCAGGATTGGACTTATAGAACTCCACATTAGGGCTCTATAATCCAGGATTGTCCTTATAGAACTCCATATTAGAGCCATATAATCCATGATTGGTCTTATAGAAGTCCACATTAGGGCTCTATAATCCAGGATTGGACTTATAGAACTCTACATTAGAGCTCTATAATCCAGGATTGGACTTATAGAACTCTACATTACGGCTCTATAATCCAGGATTGGACTTATAGAACTCCACATTAGGGCTCTATAATCCAGGATTGGACTTATAGAACTCCACATTAGGGTTCTATAATCCAGGATTGGACTTATAGAACTCCACATTAGAGCTCTATAATCCAGGATTGGACTTATAGAACTCCACATTAGAGCTCTATAATCCAGGATTGGTCTTATAGAACCCCACATTAGGGCTCTATAATCCAGGATTGGACTTATAGAACTCCACATTAGGGCTCTATAATCCAGGATTGGACTTATAGAACCCCACATTAGGGCTCTATAATCCAGGATTGGACTTATAGAACCCCACATTAGGGCTCTATAATCCAGGATTGGACTTATAGAACTCCACATTAGGGCTCTATAATCCAGGATTGGACTTATAGAACTCCACATTAGGGCTCTATAATCCAGGATTGTCCTTATAGAACTCCATATTAGAGCCATATAATCCATGATTGGTCTTATAGAACTCCACATTAGGGCTCTATAATCCAGGATTGGACTTATAGAACTCCACATTAGGGCTCTATAATCCAGGATTGGACTTATAGAACCCCACATTAGAGCTCTATAATCCAGGATTGGACTTATAGAACTCCACATTTGGGTTCTATAATCCAGGATTGGACTTATAGAACTCCACATTAGGGCTCTATAATCCAGGATTGGACTTACAGAACTCCACATTAGGGCTCTATAATCCAGGATTGGACTTATAGAACTCCACATTAGGGCTATATAATCCAGGATTGGTCCTATATGTATAAGGTATAAGCTTCTGTATATATCCTGTGAACACAGAACGTAACTGTCCCCGATTTTCCGCTTGTTACAACTTGTAATTCAGTTGTTACAGCCTTGTTAAGACGTTTATATGACGTATTATGACGTCAGAACTTGGTAATGCTTGTTAGAACTGGTTTGAACGTTGTGGCGACGTTGGAGTTGAACGTTGTGGCAACGTCGCCGTTGAACGTTGTGGCGATGTCGTGGGTGAACGTTGTGGCAACGTTGGAGTTGAACGTTGTGGCAACGTTGGAGTTGAACGTTGTGGCACCGTCGTGGGTGAACGTTGTTGCAACGTCGTGGTTGAACGTTGTGGCGACGTCGTGGCTGAACGTTGCAGCAACGTCGTGGGCGAACGTTGTGGCAACGTCGTGGTTGAACGTTGTGGCAACGTCGTGGTTGAACATTGTGGCAACGTTGGATTTGCACGTTGTGGCTGAACGTTGTAGCAACGTCGTAGGTGAACGTCGTGGCACCGTCGTTGTTGAACGTTGTAGCGACGTCGTGGGTGAACGTTGTGGCAACGTTGTAGATGAACGTTGTAGCAACGTTGTAGAGGAACGTTGTAATAACGTTAATGATGAACGTTGTATCAACGTTGTAGTTGTGTTGTAGCCTTCAGACGACAGTTTAGGTCTGATGCTAATAAAGTTAATATTAAATGAACCAGGTCGTTCAGTCTGTCTGATTGTTGATGTATTAACATCTCCAATTGGGTGGTTAGTGTCCAGCTTCCTTCCTCAATATATTTACACATATCATTGCACTTGCTGGAATTAAACTCCATTAACCATTTGTTGGACAATTCTTCTAGCTTGTCAAGAACATCATGTGATGTGTTTTTCCGTCTTAATTCTTGTCATATTAATCAAGTTATCATTAAACTGTGTGAGGGAATATGTTTGGGCCTGACGGATCAGTGGATAGCGCTCGGGATTCGTAATCCTGAGGTTCCGGGTTCGATCCCCGGTGCAGGTGGAAACAAATGGGAAGAGGGTTTTTTTCACCCTCATGCCTCTGTTACCTAGCAGTGAATAGGTACCTGGGAGTTAGACAGCTGCTATGAGCTGCTTCCTGTGTGTGTGTGTGTGTGTGTGTGTGTGTGTGTGTGTGTGTGTGTGTGTTGTGTGTGTGTGTGTGTGTGTGTGTGTGTGTGTGTGTGTGTGTGTGTGTGTGTTGTGTGTGTGTGTGTGTGTGTGTGTGTGTGTGTGTGTGTGTGTGTGTGTGTGTGTGTGTGTGTGTGTGTGTGTGTGTGTGTGTGTGTGTGTGTGTGTGTGTGTGTGTGTGTGTGTGTGTGTTGTGTGTGTGTGTGTTGTGTGTGTGTGTGTGTGTGTGTGTGTGTGTGTGTGTTGTGTGTGTGTGTGTTGTGTGTGTGTGTGTTGTGTGTGTGTGTGTGTGTGTGGAGTGCACATATGACCGTAGTTGGAAAGGCAGTTTAGACCAGATATATATGGCAACACATGTGTGGTTCAGGTGTGTATTCTCAACAATGATTTATACAGCTCATTTCCCTGCATCCATCAGGTGTGTACTGGAGCATCCATCAGGTGTGTACTGGAGCGTCCATCAGGTGTGTACTGGAGCATCCATCAGGTGTGTACTGGAGCATCCATCAGGTGTGTACTGGAGCATCCATCAGGTGTGTACTGGAGCGTCCATCAGGTGTGTACTGGAGCATCCATCAGGTGTGTACTGGAGCATCCATCAGGTGTGTACTGGAGCGTCCATCAGGTGTGTACTGGAGCGTCCATCAGGTGTGTACTGGAGCATCCATCAGGTGTGTACTGGAGCGTCCATCAGGTGTGTACTGGAGCATCCATCAGGTGTGTACTGGAGCGTCCATCAGGTGTGTACTGGAGCATCCATCAGGTGTGTACTGGAGCATCCATCAGGTGTGTACTGGAGCATCCATCAGGTGTGTACTGGAGCATCCATCAGGTGTGTACTGGAGCATCCATCAGGTGTGTACTGGAGCGTCCATCAGGTGTGTACTGGAGCATCCATCAGGTGTGTACTGGAGCATCCATCAGGTGTGTACTGGAGCGTCCATCAGGTGTGTACTGGAGCATCCATCAGGTGTGTACTGGAGCATCCATCAGGTGTGTACTGGAGCATCCATCAGGTGTGTACTGGAGCATCCATCAGGTGTGTACTGGAGCATCCATCAGGTGTGTACTGGAGCATCCATCAGGTGTGTACTGGAGCGTCCATCAGGTGTGTACTGGAGCATCCATCAGGTGTGTACTGGAGCATCCATCAGGTGTGTACTGGAGCATCCATCAGGTGTGTACTGGAGCATCCATCAGGTGTGTACTGGAGCATCCATCAGGTGTGTACTGGAGCATCCATCAGGTGTGTACT
>NC_091187.1:10201153-10211153 GCF_040958095.1 Procambarus clarkii
AATAGTGGTAGTTATAATGACCTCTGGTACCAATAGTGGTAGCTATAATGACCTCTGGTACCAATAGTGGTAGCTATAATGACCTCTGGTACCAATAATGGTAGCTATAATGACTTCTGGTATCTACAATGACCTCTGGTACCAATAGTGGTAGCTATAATGACCTCTGGTACCAATAGTGGTAGCTATAATGACCTCTGGTACCAATAGTGGTAGCAATAATGACCTCTGGTACCAATAGTAGTAGCTATAATGACCCTATTGTGGTATAATGACACAATTAGTGACCTTAAAGTTAGTGATATTTGGGCTTGCGATATTTGGTCAATATTTGCTATGATATATTTGCTAAAGATGATTGATAGTGGAGATTGTAGACATTTTCTGCGACTGCACGCAATTACTCGCAATTCTAAGGTCTCTGTTGCCTTGCACGCAATTACTCGCAATTCTAAGGCGTCTCTGCTGCCTTGCACGCAATTACTCTCAAGTCTAAGACCTCTCTGATGCCTTGCACGCAATTACACTCAACTCTAAGGCCTCTCTGCTGTCTTGCACGCAATTACTCGCAATTCTAAGGCCTCTGTGCGGCCCTGCACGCAATTACTCGCAACTCTAAGGTCCCTCTGCTGCCTTGCACGCAATTACTCTCAATTCTAAGGCCCCTCTGCTGCCTTGCACGCAATTACTCTCAACTCTAAGGCCCCTCTGCTGCCTTGCACGCAATTACTCTCAACTCTAAGGTCTCTGTGCGGCCTTGCACGCAATTACTCGCAACTCTAAGGTCTCTGTGCGGCCTTGCACGCAATTACTCGCAACTCTAAGGTCTCTCTGCGGCCTTGCACGCAATTACTCGCAACTCTAAGGTCTCTGTGCGGCCTTGCACGCAATTACTCGCAACTCTAAGGCCTCTCTGCTGCCTTGCACGCAATTACTCGCAACTCTAAGGTCTATGTGCGGCCTTGCACGCAATTACTCTCAAGTCTAAGGCCTCTCTGTGGCGTTGCACGCAATTACTCTCAAATCTCAGGTCTCTCTGCTGCCTTGCACGCAATTACTCTCAACTCTAAGGTCCCTTTGCTGCCTTGCACGCAATTACTCTCAACTCTAAGGCCTTTCTGATGCATTGCACGCAATTACTCTCAACTCTAAGGTCTCTCTGCTGCCTTGCACGCAATTACTTTCAACTCTAAGGTCTCTCTGCTGCCTTGCACGCAATTACTCTCAACTCTAAGGTCCCTTTGCTGCCTTGTACGCAATTACTCTCAACTCTAAGGCCTTTCTGATGCATTGCACGCAATTACTCTCAACTCTAAGGTCTCTCTGCTGCCCTGCACGCAATTACTGTCAACTTTAAAGCCTCTCTGCTGCCTTGCACGCAATTACTCTCAACTCTAAGGCCTCTCTGCTGCCCTGCACGCAATTACTGTCAACTTTAAGGTCTCTCTGCACCCTTGCACGCAATTACTCTCAACTCTAAGGCCTCTCTGCTGCCTTGCACGCAACTGCTCTCAACTCTAAGGCCTCTCTGATGCCTTGCACGCAACTACTCTTAACTCTAAGGCCCCTCTGCTGCCTTGCACGCAATTACTCTAAACTTTAAGGTCCCTCTGAAGCCTTGCACGCAATTACTCTCAACTCTAAGGTCTCTCTGCTGCCTTGCACGCAATTACTCTCAACTCTAAGGCCTCTCTGCTGCCTTGCACGCAATTACTCTCAACTCTAATGTCTCTCTGCTGCCTTGCACGCAATTACTCTAAACTTTAAGGTCCCTCTGCTGCCTTGCACGCAATTACTCTCAACTCTAAGGTCTCTCTGCTGCCTTGCACGCAATTACTCTAAACTTTAAGGTCCCTCTGCTGCCTTGCACGCAATTACTCTCAACTCTAAGGTGTCTCTGCTGCCTTGCACGCAATTACTCTCAACTCTAAGGTCTCTCTGCTGCCTTGCACGCAATTACTCTAAACTTTAAGGTCCCTCTGCTGCCTTCCACGCAATTACTCTCAACTCTAAGGTCTCTCTGCTTCCTTGCACGCAATTACTCTCAACTCTAAGGTGTCTCTGCTGTCTTGCACGCAATTACTCTCAACTCTAAGGCCTCTCTGCACTCTTGCACGCAATTACTCTCAACTCCCAGGCCTCTCTGCACACTTGCACGCAATTACTCTCAACTCTAAGGTCTCTCTGCTGCCTTGCACGCAATTACTCTCAACTCTAAGGTCTCTCTGCTGCCTTGCACGCAATTACTCTCAACTCTAAGACCTCTCTGCTGCCTTGCACGCAATTACTCTCAACTCTAAGGTGTCTCTGCTGCCTTGCACGCAATTACTCTCAACTCTAAGACCTCTCTGCTGCCTTGCACGCAATTACTCTCAACTCTAAGGTGTCTCTGCTGCCTTGCACGCAATTACTCTCAACTCTTAGGTCCCTCTGCTGCCTTGCACGCAATTACTCGCAATTCTAAGGCCCCTCTGCTGCCTTGCACGCAATTACTCCCAACTCTAAGGTCTCTCTGCTGCCTTGCACGCAATTACTCTCAACTCTAAGGTCTCTCTGCTGCCTTGCACGCAATTACTCTCGACTCTAAGACCTCTCTGCTGCCTTGCACGCAATTACTCTCAACTCTAAGGTGTCTCTGCTGCCTTGCACGCAATTACTCTCAACTCTTAGGTCCCTCTGCTGCCTTGCACGCAATTACTCGCAATTCTAAGGCCCCTCTGCTGCCTTGCACGCAATTACTCCCAACTCTAAGGTCTCTCTGCTGCCTTGCACGCAATTACTCTCAACTCTTAGGTCTCTCTGCTGCCTTGCACGCAATTACTCTCAACTCTAAGGTGCCTCTGCTGCCTTGCACGCAATTACTCTCAACTCTTAGGTCCGTCTGCTGCCTTGCACGCAATTACTCGCAATTCTAAGGCCCCTCTGCTGCCTTGCACGCAATTACTCCCAACTCTAAGGTCCCTCTGCGGCCTTGCACGCAATTACTCTCAACTCTAAGGCCTCTCTGCACTCTTGCACGCAATTACTCTCAACTCTAAGACCCCTCTACACCCTTGCACGCAACCACACTCAACTCTAAGTGCGAGTAATCACAGCGGGAAGAGCGTGCGGACAAGCCAAAGGTCCCCACTTCTTTGCACACGCAATAATCAGGGACAAGCGACAGGCCATTGATCGACATTGACAAGTTGCCAATTAGCATTAAATCTGGTCCCTTTATGTATTGATAAGATTAGTCACAATCCAATCATTGCTATTGGCTAATCCTCCCCGTCGCTAATCCCCCGATTGGCCAATCCTTCCTGTTTCCAATCGCCGGCTAATTTTCCATATTGGCCAATCTCGACCAATCCTAGACGGCCTGAGGGATTAGATTTGTCAAGTATATTATTTTCTGATTTAATATTTAGAGGCTTTAGGGATGGTATAGTGTACAGTGATGGTATAGTGTACGGTGATGGTATAGTGTACGGTGATGGTATAGTGTACAGTGATGGTATAGTGTACAGTGATGGTATAGTGTACAGTGATGGTATAGTGTACGGTGATGGTATAGTGTACAGTGATGGTATAGTGTACGGTGATGGTATAGTGTACGGTGATGGTATAGTGTACAGTGATGGTATAGTGTACAGTGATGGTATAGTGTACGGTGATGGTATAGTGTACGGTGATGGTATAGTGTACAGTGATGGTATAGTGTACAGTGATGGTATAGTGTACGGTGATGGTATAGTGTACAGTGATGGTATAGTGTACAGTGATGGTATAGTGTACAGTGATGGTATAGTGTACGGTGATGGTATAGTGTACAGTGATGGTATAGTGTACAGTGATGGTACAGTGTACAGTGATGGTATAGTGTACAGTGATGGTATAGTGTACGGTGATGGTATAGTGTACGGTGATGGTATAGTGTACGGTGATGGTATAGTGTACGGTGATGGTATAGTGTACAGTGATGGTATAGTGTACAGTGATGGCATAGTGTACAGTGATGGTAGAGTGTACAGTGATGGTATAGTGTACAGTGATGGTATAGTGTACGGTGATGGTATAGTGTACAGTGATGGTATAGTGTACAGTGATGGTATAGTGTACGGTGATGGTATAGTGTACAGTGATGGTATAGTGTACAGTGATGGTATAGTGTACGGTGATGGTATAGTGTACGGTGATGGTATAGTGTACAGTGATGGTATAGTGTACAGTGATGGTATAGTGTACAGTGATGGTATAGTGTACAGTGATGGTATAGTGTACAGTGATGGTATAGTGTACGGTGATGGTATAGTGTACGGTGATGGTATAGTGTACGGTGATGGTATAGTGTACAGGTGATGGTATAGTGTACAGTGATGGTATAGTGTACAGTGATGGTAGAGTGTACAGTGATGGTATAGTGTACAGTGATGGTATAGTGTACGGTGATGGAATAGTGTACAGTGATGGTATAGTGTACGGTGATGGTATAGTGTACGGTGATGGTATAGTGTACAGTGATGGTATAGTGTACGGTGATGGTATAGTGTACAGTGATGGTATAGTGTACGGTGATGGTATAGTGTACAGTGATGGTATAGTGTACGGTGATGGTATAGTGTACGGTGATGGTATAGTGTACAGTGATGGTATAGTGTACAGTGATGGTATAGTGTACAGTGATGGTATAGTGTACAGTGATGGTATAGTGTACAGTGATGGTATAGTGTACAGTGATGGTATAGTGTACAGTGATGGTATAGTGTACAGTGATGGTATAGTGTACAGTGATGGTATAGTGTACAGGTGGATGGTATAGTGTACAGGTGATGGTATAGTGTACAGTGATGGTATAGTGTACAGTGATGGTATAGTGTACGGTGATGGGTATAGTGTACGGTGATGGTATAGTGTACAGTGATGGTATAGTGTACAGTGATGGTATAGTGTACAGTGATGGTATAGTGTACAGTGATGGTATAGTGTACAGTGATGGTATAGTGTACGGTGATGGTATAGTGTACAGTGATGGTATAGTGTACAGTGATGGTATAGTGTACGGTGATGGTATAGTGTACAGTGATGGTATAGTGTACAGTGATGGTATAGTGTACAGGTGATGGTATAGTGTACGGTGATGGTATAGTGTACAGTGATGGTATAGTGTACAGTGATGGTATAGTGTACAGTGATGGTATAGTGTACAGTGATGGTATAGTGTACAGTGATGGTATAAGTGTAACGGTGATGGTATAGTGTACAGTGATGGTATAGTGTACAGTGCTGGTATGGTATAGTGTACAGTGATGGTATAGTGTACATGTGATGGTATAGTGTACAGTGATGGTATAGTGTACCGGTGATGGTATAGTGTACAGTGATGGTATAGTGTACGTGATGGTATAGTGTACAGGTGATGGTATAGTGTACGGTGATGGTATAGTGTAGCAGGTGATGGTATAGTGTACAGTGGATGGTATAGTGTACAGGTGATGGTATAGTTGTACAGTGATGGTATAGTGTACGGTGATTGTAGGATAGTGTACGTGATGGTATAGTGTACGGTGATGGTATAGTGGTACGGTGATGGTATAGTGTACAGTGATGGTATAGTGTACAGTGATGGTATAGTGTACAGTGATGGTATAGTGTACAGTGATGGTATAGTGTACAGTGATGGTATAGTGACAGTGATGGTATAGTGTACAATGATGGTATAGTGTACGGTGATGGTATAGTGTACGGTGATGGTATAGTGTACAGTGATGGTATAGTGTACAGTGATGGTATAGTGTACAGTGATGGTATAGTGTACAGTGATGGTACAGTGTACGGTGATGATATAGTGTACAGTGATGGTATAGTGTACAGTGATGGTATAGTGTACGGTGATGGTATAGTGTACGGTGATGGTATAGTGTACAGTGATGGTATAGTGTACAGTGATGGTATAGTGTACAGTGATGGTATAGTGTACAGTGATGGTATAGTGTACGGTGATGGTATAGTGTACGGTGATGGTATAGTGTACGGTGATGGTATAGTGTACAGTGATGGTATAGTGTACAGTGATGGTATAGTGTACAGTGATGGTATAGTGTACAGTGATGGTATAGTGTACAGTGATGGTATAGTGTACGGTGATGGGTATAGTGTACGGTGATGGTATAGTGTACAGTGATGGTATAGTGTACAGGTGATGGTATAGTGTACGGTGATGGTATAGTGTACAGTGATGGTATAGTGTACAGTGATGGTATAGTGTACGGTGATGGTATAGTGTACAGTGATGGTATAGTGTACGGTGATGGTATAGTGTACGTGATGGTATAGTGTACAGTGATGGTAGTATGTGATAGTGTACGGTGATGGTATAGTGTACAGTGATGGTATAGTGTACGGTGATGGTATAGTGTACAGTGATGGTATAGTGTACGGTGATGGTATAGTGTACGGTGATGGTATAGTGTACAGTGATGGTATAGTGTACAGTGATGGTATAGTGTACAGTGATGGTATAGTGTACAGTGATGGTATAGTGTACGGTGATGGTATAGTGTACGGTGATGGTATAGTGTACAGTGATGGTGTAGTGTACAGTGATGGTATAGTGTACAGTGATGGTATAGTGTACAGTGATGGTATAGTGTACAGTGATGGTATAGTGTACAGTGATGGTATAGTGTACGGTGATGGTATAGTGTACGGTGATGGTATAGTGTACAGTGATGGTATAGTGTACAGTGATGGTATAGTGTACAGTGATGGTATAGTGTACAGTGATGGTATAGTGTACGGTGATGGTATAGTGTACGGTGATGGTATAGTGTACAGTGATGGTATAGTGTACGGTGATGGTATAGTGTACAGTGATGGTATAGTGTACAGTGATGGTATAGTGTACAGTGATGGTATAGTGTACGGTGATGGTATAGTGTACGGTGATGGTATAGTGTACAGTGATGGTATAGTGTACAGTGATGGTATAGTGTACAGTGATGGTATAGTGTACAGTGATGGTATAGTGTACGGTGATGGTGGTTACAATGATGGTATAGTGTACAGTGATGGTATAGTGTACAGTGATGGTATAGTGTACAGTGATGGTATAGTGTACGGTGATGGTATAGTGTACGGTGATGGTATAGTGTACAGTGATGGTATAGTGTACAGTAATGGTATAGTGTACGGTGATGGTATAGTGTACAGTGATGGTATAGTGTACAGTGATGGTATAGTGTACAGTGATGGTATAGTGTACAGTGATGGTATAGTGTACGGTGATGGTATAGTGTACGGTGATGGTATAGTGTACAGTGATGGTGGTTACAGTGATGGTATAGTGTACAGTGATGGTATAGTGTACAGTGATGGTATAGTGTACGGTGATGGTATAGTGTACAGTGATGGTATAGTGTACGGTGATGGTATAGTGTACAGTGATGGTATAGTGTACGGTGTGGTATAGTGTACAGTGATGGTATAGTGTACGGTGATGGTATAGTGTACGGTGATGGTATAGTGTACAGTGATGGTATAGTGTACAGTGATGGTATAGTGTACAGTGATAGTATAGTGTACGGTGATGGTATAGTGTACAGTGATGGTGGTTACAGTGATGATATAGTGTACACTGATGGTATAGTGTACAGTGATGGTGGTTACAGTGATGGTATAGTGTACAGTGATGGGGTTACAGTGATGGTATAGTGTACAGTGATGGTATAGTGTACAGTGATGGTATAGTGTACGGTGATGGTATAGTGTACGGTGATGGTATAGTGTACAGTGATGGTATAGTGTACAGTGATGGTATAGTGTACAGTGATGGTATAGTGTACGGTGATGGTATAGTGTACAGTGATGGTATAGTGTACAGTGATGGTATAGTGTACGGTGATGGTATAGTGTACAGTGATGGTATGGTGTACGGTGATGGTATAGTGTACAGTGATGGTATAGTGTACAGTGATGGTATAGTGTACGGTGATGGTATCGTGTACAGTGATGGTATAGTGTACGGTGATGGTATAGTGTACGGTGATGGTATAGTGTACAGTGATGGTATAGTGTACAGTGATGGTATAGTGTACGGTGATGGTGTGGTTACAGGGATGGTATAGTGTACAGTGATGGTATAGTGTACGGTGATGGTATAGTGTACGGTGATGGTATAGTGTACAGTGATGGTATAGTGTACAGTGATGGTATAGTGTACGGTGATGGTATAGTGTACGGTGATGGTATAGTGTACGGTGATGGTATAGTGTACAGTGATGGTATTGTGTACAGTGATGGTATAGTGTACGGTGATGGTGGTACAGGATGGTATAGTGTACGGTGATGGTATAGTGTACGGTGATGGTATAGTGTACAGTGATGGTATAGTGTACGGTGATGGTATAGTGTACGGTGATGGTATAGTGTACAGTGATGGTATAGTGTACAGTGATGGTATAGTGTACGGTGATGGTATAGTGTACGGTGATGGTATAGTGTACGGTGATGGTATAGTGTACAGTGATGGTATAGTGTACAGTGATGGTACAGTGTACGGTGATGGTATAGTGTACAGTGATGGTATATGTACAGTGATGGTATAGTGTACGGTGATGGTATAGTGTACAGTGATGGTATAGTGTACGGTGATGGTATAGTGTACAGTGATGGTATAGTGTACGGTGATGGTATAGTGTACAGTGATGGTATAGTGTACGGTGATGGTATAGTGTACAGTGATGGTATAGTGTACAGTGATGGTATAGTGTACGGTGATGGTATAGTGTACAGTGATGGTATAGTGTACGGTGATGGTATAGTGTACAGTGATGGTATAGTGTACGGTGATGGTATAGTGTACGGTGATGGTATAGTGTACAGTGATGGTATAGTGTACAGTGATGGTGGTTACAGTGATGGTATAGTGTACGGTGATGGTATAGTGTACAGTGATGGTATAGTGTACGGTGATGGTATAGTGTACAGTGATGGTACAGTGTACGGTGATGGTATAGTGAACAGTGATGGTATAGTGTACAGTGATGGTATAGTGTACGGTGATGGTATAGTGTACGGTGATGGTGGTTAATGATGGTATAGTGTACAGTGATGGTGGTTACAGTGATGGTATAGTGTACAGTGATGGTATAGTGTACAGTGATGGTATAGTTTACAGTGATGGTATAGTGTACAGTGATAGTATAGTGTACAGTGATGGTATAGTGTACAGTGATGGTATAGTGTACGGTGATGGTATAGTGTACAGTGATGGTATAGTGTACGGTGATGGTATAGTGTACAGTGATGGTATAGTGTACAGTGATGGTATAGTGTACGGTGATGGTATAGTGTACAGTGATGGTATAGTGTACAGTGATGGTATAGTGTACAGTGATGGTGGTACAGTGATGGTATAGTGTACAGTGATGGTATAGTGTACAGTGATGGTGGTTACAGTGATGGTATAGTGTACAGTGATGGTATAGTGTACAGTGATGGTATAGTGTACAGTGATAGTATAGTGTACAATGATGGTATAGTGTACGGTGATGGTATAGTGTACGGTGATGGTGGTTACAGTGATGGTATAGTGTACAGTGATGGTATAGTGTACAGTGATGGTGGTTACAGTGATGGTATAGTGTACAGTGATGGTATAGTGTACAGTGATGGTATAGTGTACAGTGATAGTATAGTGTGCAGTGATGGTATAGTGTACGGTGACGGTATAGTGTACGGTGATGGTGGTACAGTGATGGTATAGTGTACAGTGATGGTGGTTACAGTGATGGTATAGTGTACAGTGATGGTATAGTGTACAGTGATGGTATAGTGTACAGTGATGGTATAGTGTACAGTGATGGTATAGTGTACAGTGATGGTGGTTACAGTGATGGTATAGTGTACAGTGATGGTATAGTGTACAGTGATAGTATAGTGTACAGTGATGGTATAGTGTACGGTGATGGTATAGTGTACAGTGATGGTGGTTACAGTGATGGTATAGTGTACAGTGATG
>NC_091187.1:10216153-10264988 GCF_040958095.1 Procambarus clarkii
GCTTTCCAAACCCCATGCTCTCCAATCAGCATGCTCTCCAATCCCCATGCTCTCTAATCACCATGCTCTCCAATCAGCATGCTCTCCAATCCCCATGCTCTCCAATCAGCATGCTCTCCAATCAGCATGCTCTCCAATCAGCATGGTCTCCAATCAGCATGCTCTCCAATCCCCATGCTCTCCAATCAGCATGCTCTCCAATCAGCATGCTCTCCAATCACCATGCTGTCCAATCCCCATGTTCTCCAATCACCATGCTCTCCAATCAGCATGCTCTCCAATCAGCATGCTCTCCAATCCCCATCCTCTCCAATCCCCATCCTCTCCAATCAGCATGCTCTCCAATCAGCATGCTCTCCAATCAGCATGCTCTCCAATCAGCATGCTCCCCAATCACCATGCTCTCCAATCACCATGCTCTCCAATCACCATGCTCTCCAATCACCATGCTCTCCAATCACCATGCTCTCCAATCCCCATGCTCTCCAATCCCCATGCTCTCCAATCCCCATGCTCTCCAATCCCCATGCTCTCCAATCACCATGCTCTCCAATCCCCATGTTCTCCAATCACCATGCTCTCCAATCACCATGCTCCCCAATCACCATGCTCTCCAATCAGTATGCTCTCCAATCAGCATGCTCTCCAATCAGCATGCTCTCCAATCAGCATGCTCTCCAATCAGCATGCCACCACGTGTCCACGTGTGACTGTTTGTAAACAAAACTCCATGTGCCCGCCACCACGTGTCCACGTGCGTGTGTTTGTAAACATAACTCCACGTGCCCGCCACCACCACGTGTCCACGTGCGTTTGTTTGTAAACCTGACTCCATGTGCCCGCCGCCACGTGTCCACGTGCGTTTGTTTGTCAACATAACTCCATGTACCTGCCACCACGTGTCCACGTGCGTTTGTTTGTAAACATGACTCCATGTGCCCGTCACCACGTGTCCACATGTGACTGTTTGTAAACAAAACTCCATGTGCCCGCCACCACGTGTACAAGTGTGACTGTTTGTAAACAAAACTCCACGTGCCCGCCACCACCACGTGTCCACGTGCGTGTGTTTGTAAACATGACTCCACGTGCCCGCCGCCACGTGTGTGTGTTTGTAAACACTGATGCATTCACTAATTACTTCTATGGCTGTGTTGAATGGTGTATTTCTAGCTTAAGAGAGTTCTAGAGTTCTAGTTTAAGAGAGTTCTAGAGTTCTAGCTTAAGAGAGTTCTAGAGTTCTAGTTTTAGAGTGTTCTAGAGTTCTAGAACAAGTTCTGAAGGGAATATAGTTCGTCTTGCTAAGGCGTTATTACAAGCTATTCATCGGAGAACATATTGGTGATTTACTTATGTTCAACTGAACAAATAATGTTCCACGAGACTCGTTCACTGGCAATGTTCCCGCCGGCACTCAAGTTTGGCCTGTTCTTCAAGTTCCCGCCGGCACTCAAGTTTGGCCTGTTCTTCAAGTTCCCGCTTGAGCGCCATCACTCAGTAATGAGCAAATACGCAAATACTGAATCAGTTAATTTGATATATTTATGCGCGCACCTTATAGACTTGCTGCATGGGTAACAGCTTCTCCTCCATATTGACTTGCTGCATGGGTAACAGCTTCTCCCTCCATATAGACCTGCTGCATGGGTAACAGCTTCTCCTCCATATAGACCTGCTGCATGGGTAACAGCTTCTTCTCCATATAGACCTGCTGCATGGGTAACAGCTTCTCCCTCCATATAGACCTGCTGCATGGTTAACAGCTTCTCCTCCATATAGACCTGCTGCATGGGTAACAGCTTCTCCTCCATATAGACCTGCTGCATTGGTAACAGCTTCTTCTCCATATTGACCTGCTGCATGGGTAACAGCTTCTCCTCCATATAGACCTGCTGCATGGGTAACAGCTTCTTCTCCATATTGACCTGCTGCATGGGTAACAGCTTCTCCTCCATATTGACTTGCTGCATGGGTAACAGCTTCTTCTCCATATTGACCTGCTGCATGGGTAACAGCTTCTTCTCCATATTGACCTGCTGCATGGGTAACAGCTTCTCCTCCATATTGACCTGCTGCATGGGTAACAGCTTCTCCTCCATATTGACCTGCTGCATGGGTAAACAGCTTCTCCTCCATATTGACCTGCTGCATGGGTAACAGCTTCTCCTCCATATTGACCTGCTGCATGGGTAACAGTTTCTCCTCCATATTGACCTGCTGCATGGGTAACAGCTTCTCCACCATATAGACCTGCTGCATGGGTAACAGCTTCTCCACCATATAGACCTGCTGCATGGGTAACAGCTTCTCCATATTGACCTGCTGTATGGGTAACAGCTTCTCCTCCATACTGACCTGCTGCATGGGTAACAGCTTCTCCTCCATATAGACCTGCTGCATGGGTAACAGCTTCTCCACCATATAGACCTGCTGCATGGGTAACAGCTTCTCCTCCATATAGACCTGCTGCATGGGTAACAGCTTCTCAATATAGACCTGCTGCATGGGTAACAGCTTCTCCTCCATATTGACCTGCTGCATGGGTAACAGCTTCTCCTCCATATTGACCTGCTGCTATGGGTAACAGCTTCTCCTCCATATTGACCTGCTGCATGGGTAACAGCTTCTCCACCATATTGACCTGCTGCATGGGTAACAGCTTCTCCCCCATATAGACCTGCTGCATGGGTAACAGCTTCTCAATATAGACCTGCTGCATGGGTAACAGCTTCTCCTCCATATTGACCTGCTGCATGGGTAACAGCTTCTCCTCCATATTGACCTGCTGCATGGGTAACAGCTTCTCCTCCATATTGACCTGCTGCATGGGTAACAGCTTCTCCACCATATTGACCTGCTGCATGGGTAACAGCTTCTCCACCATATAGACCTGCTGCATGGGTAACAGCTTCTCCTCCATATTGACCTGCTGCATGGGTAACAGCTTCTCCATATAGACCTGCTGCATGGGTAACAGCTTCTTCTCCATATTGACCTGCTGCATGGGTAACAGCTTCTCCTCCATATTGACTTGCTGCATGGGTAACAGCTTCTTCTCGATATTGACCTGCTGCATGGGTAACAGCTTCTTCTCCATATTGACTTGCTGCATGGGTAACAGCTTCTCCACCATATAGACCTGCTGCATGGGTAACAGCTTCTCCTCCATATTGACCTGCTGCATGGGTAACAGCTTCTCCCCCATATAGACCTACTGCATGGGTAGCAGCTTCTCCCCCATATTGACCTGCTGCATGGGTAACAGCTTCTCCCCCATATTGACCTGCTGCATGGGTAACAGCTTCTCCATATAGACCTGCTGCATGGGTAACAGCTTCTCCCCCATATAGACCTGCTGCATGGGTAACAGCTTCTCCTCCATATAGACCTGCTGCGTGGGTAACAGCTTCTCCTCCATATAGACCTGCTGCATGGGTAACAGCTTCTCCACCATATAGACCTGCTGCATGGGTAACAGCTTCTCCATATTGACCTGCTGTATGGGTAACAGCTTCTCCTCCATACTGACCTGCTGCATGGGTAACAGCTTCTCCTCCATATTGACCTGCTGCATGGGTAACAGCTTCTCCCCCATATAGACCTGCTGCATGGGTAACAGCTTCTCAATATAGACCTGCTGCATGGGTAACAGCTTCTCCATATAGACCTGCTGCATGGGTAACAGCTTCTCCTCCATATAGACCTGCTGCATGGGTAACAGCTTCTCCACCATATAGACCTGCTGCATGGGTAACAGCTTCTCCCCCATATAGACCTGCTGCATGGGTAACAGCTTCTCCTCCATATAGACCTGCTGCATGGGTAACAGCTTCTCCTCCATATAGACCTGCTGCATGGGTAACAGCTTCTCCACCATATAGACCTGCTGCATGGGTAACAGCTTCTCCTCCATATTGACCTGCTGCATGGGTAACAGCTTCTCCTCCATATTGACCTGCTGCATGGGTAACAGCTTCTCCACCATATTGACCTGCTGCATGGGTAACAGCTTCTCCTCCATATAGACCTACTGCATGGGTAACAGCTTCTCCCCCATATTGACCTGCTGCATGGGTAACAGCTTCTCCTCCATATTGACCTGCTGCATGGGTAACATCTTCCCCTCCATATTGACCGGCTGCATGGGTAACAGCTTCTCCCCCATATAGACCTGCTGCATGGGTAACAGCTTCTCCATATAGACCTGCTGCATGGATAACAGCTTCTCCCCCATATAGACCTGCTGCATGGGTAACAGCTTCTCCATATAGACCTGCTGCATGGGTAACAGCTTCTCCATATTGACCTGCTGCATGGGTAACAGCTTCTCAATATAGACCTGCTGCATGGGTAACAGCTTCTCCCCCATATAGACCTGCTGCATGGGTAACAGCTTCTCCTCCATATAGACCTGCTGCATGGGTAACAGCTTCTCCCCCATATAGACCTGCTGCATGGGCAACAGCTTCTCCTCCATATAGACCTGCTGCATGGGTAACAGCTTCTCCTCCATATTGACCTGGTGCATGGGTAACAGCTTCTCCTCCATATAGACCTGCTGCATGGGTAACAGCTTCTCCTCCATATAGACCTGCTGCATGGGTAACAGCTTCTCCCCCATATTGACCTGCTGCATGGGTAACAGCTTCTCCTCCATATAGACCTGCTGCATGGGTAACAGCTTCTCCTCAATATTTACCTGCTGCATGGGTAACAGCTTCTCCATATAGATCTGCTGCATGGGTAACAGCTTCTCAATATAGACCTGCTGCATGGGTAACAGCTTCTCCATATAGACCTGCTGCATGGGTAACAGCTTCTCCTCCATATTGACCTGCTGCATGGGTAACAGCTTCTCCATATTGACCTGCTGCATGAGTAACAGCTTCTCCCCCATATAGACCTGCTGCATGGGTAACAGCTTCTCCTCCATATTGACCTGCTGCATGGGTAACAGCTTCTCCTCCATATTGACCTGCTGCATGGGTAACAGCTTCTCCTCCATATAGACCTGCTGCATGGGTAACAGCTTCTCCTCCATATAGACCTGCTGCATGGGTAACAGCTTCTCCTCCATATAGACCTGCTGCATGGGTAACAGCTTCTCCCCCATATTGACCTGCTGCATGGGTAACAGCTTCTCCATATAGACCTGCTGCATGGGTAACAGCTTCTCCTCAATATTTACCTGCTGCATGGGTAACAGCTTCTCCATATAGACCTGCTGCATGGGTAACAGCTTCTAAATATAGACCTGCTGCATGGGTAACAGCTTCTCCATATAGACCTGCTGCATGGGTAACAGCTTCTCCTCCATATTGACCTGCTGCATGGGTAATAGCTTCTCCATATTGACCTGCTGCATGGGTAACAGCTTCTCCCCCATATAGACCTGCTGCATGGGTAACAGCTTCTCCTCCATATAGACCTGCTGCATGGGTAACAGCTTCTCCTCAATATTTACCTGCTGCATGGGTAACAGCTTCTCCATATAGACCTGCTGCATGGGTAACAGCTTCTCAATATAGACCTGCTGCATGGGTAACAGCTTCTCCATATAGACCTGCTGCATGGGTAACAGCTTCTCCTCCATATTGACCTGCTGCATGGGTAACAGCTTCTCCATATTGACCTGCTGCATGGGTAACAGCTTCTCCCCCATATAGACCTGCTGCATGGGTAACAGCTTCTCCTCCATATTGACCTGCTGCATGGGTAACAGCTTCTCCTCCATATTGACCTGCTGCATGGGTAACAGCTTCTCCTCCATATAGACCTGCTGCATGGGTAACAGCTTCTCCTCCATATAGACCTGCTGCATGGGTAACAGCTTCTCCTCCATATAGACCTGCTGCATGGGTAACAGCTTCTCCTCCATATAGACCTGCTGCATGGGTAACAGCTTCTCCACCATATTGACCTGCTGCATGGGAAACAGCTTCTCCTCCATATAGACCTGCTGCATGGGTAACAGCTTCTCCTCCATATAGACCTGCTGCATGGGTAACAGCTTCTCCTCCATATAGACCTGCTGCATGGGTAACAGCTTCTCCATATAGACCTGCTGCATGGGTAACAGCTTCTCCCCCATATTGACCTGCTGCATGGGTAACAGCTTCTCCATATAGACCTGCTGCATGGGTAACAGCTTCTCCTCAATATTTACCTGCTGCATGGGTAACAGCTTCTCCATATAGACCTGCTGCATGGGTAACAGCTTCTCCTCAACATTTACCTGCTGCATGGGTAACAGCTTCTCCATATAGACCTGCTGCATGGGTAACAGCTTCTAAATATAGACCTGCTGCATGGGTAACAGCTTCTCCATATAGACCTGCTGCATGGGTAACAGCTTCTCCTCCATATTGACCTGCTGCATGGGTAATAGCTTCTCCATATTGACCTGCTGCATGGGTAACAGCTTCTCCCCCATATAGACCTGCTGCATGGGTAACAGCTTCTCCTCCATATAGACCTGCTGCATGGGTAACAGCTTCTCCTCAATATTTACCTGCTGCATGGGTAACAGCTTCTCCATATAGACCTGCTGCATGGGTAACAGCTTCTCAATATAGACCTGCTGCATGGGTAACAGCTTCTCCATATAGACCTGCTGCATGGGTAACAGCTTCTCCTCCATATTGACCTGCTGCATGGGTAACAGCTTCTCCATATTGACCTGCTGCATGGGTAACAGCTTCTCCCCCATATAGACCTGCTGCATGGGTAACAGCTTCTCCTCCATATTGACCTGCTGCATGGGTAACAGCTTCTCCTCCATATTGACCTGCTGCATGGGTAACAGCTTCTCCTCCATATAGACCTGCTGCATGGGTAACAGCTTCTCCTCCATATAGACCTGCTGCATGGGTAACAGCTTCTCCTCCATATAGACCTGCTGCATGGGTAACAGCTTCTCCTCCATATAGACCTGCTGCATGGGTAACAGCTTCTCCACCATATTGACCTGCTGCATGGGAAACAGCTTCTCCTCCATATAGACCTGCTGCATGGGTAACAGCTTCTCCTCCATATAGACCTGCTGCATGGGTAACAGCTTCTCCTCCATATAGACCTGCTGCATGGGTAACAGCTTCTCCATATAGACCTGCTGCATGGGTAACAGCTTCTCAATATAGACCTGCTGCATGGGTAACAGCTTCTCCATATAGACCTGCTGCATGGGTAACAGCTTCACCTCAATATTTACCTGCTGCATGGGTAACAGCTTCTCCATATAGACCTGCTGCATGGGTAACAGCTTCTCCATATTGACCTGCTGCATGGGTAACAGCTTCTCCCCCATATAGACCTGCTGCATGGGTAACAGCTTCTCCTCCATATTGACCTGCTGCATGGGTAACAGCTTCTCAATATAGACCTGCTGCATGGGTAACAGCTTCCCCTCCATATAGACCTGCTGCATGGGTAACAGCTTCTCCTCCATATTGACCTGCTGCATGTGTAACAGCTTCTCCCTCCATATAGACCTGCTGCATGGGTAACAGCTTCTCCTCCATATTGACCTACTGCATGGGTAACAGCTTCTCCTCCATATTGACCTGCTGCATGGGTAACAGCTTCTCCTCCATATAGACCTGTTGCATGGGTAACAGCTTCTCCACCATATTGACCTGCTGCATGGGTAACAGCTTCTCCTCCATATTGACCTGCTGCATGGGTAACAGCTTCTCCTCCATATAGACCTGTTGCATGGGTAACAGCTTCTCCCCCGTATCAACCTACAACCTATAACTTGTGTTATAATAAGTTACCTTCAGATAGTTTTCACTGCGTAGTTCAGAAAGACCAATACGAGAATATACACTATTATTCCGTGACATTTGGCCGGTTAGGCAGATATATTATGATACACCAAATGAACAGGTTTAGAGTTAGTTATTGACTTGGTAAATGTTGGCTCGGTATTAGACTTAGTAGATTTATGGAAGAAAATATATTAATCGTTCTTCGCGAACACACATTGTAATTGTGGCTATTGTCCGCTTGTTATAAAGTGTAATAAATTGTTTATGTCTTGTTAGAACGTTTTTATGACGTACGTAGCTATTCCCAGCCACAGTAACGCTGCTTTGTCCCCTCGTCCTCCCTGCCATCCCTCACTCCCTCGTCCCCTCGTCCTCCCTACCATCCCTCACTCCCTTGTCCCCTCGTCCTTCCTGCCATCCCTCACTCCCTCGTCCCCTCGTCCTCCCTGCCATCCCTCACTCCCTCGTCCCCTCGTCCTCCCTACCATCCCTCACTCCCTTGTCCCCTCATCCTCCCTACCATCCCTCACTCCCTTGTCCCCTCATCCTCCCTACCATCCCTCACTCCCTCGTCCCCTCGTCCTCCCTGCCATCCCTCACTCCCTTGTCCCCTCGTCCTCCCTACCATCCCTCACTCCCTCGTCCCCTCGTCCTCCCTGCCATCCCTCACTCCCTCGTCCCCTCGTCCTCCCTGCCATCCCTCACTCCCTTGTCCCCTCGTCCTCCCTACCATCCCTCACTCCCTTGTCCCCTCATCCTCCCTACCATCCCTCACTCCCTTGTCCCCTCATCCTCCCTACCATCCCTCACTCCCTCGTCCCCTCGTCCTCCCTGCCATCCCTCACTCCCTTGTCCCCTCATCCTCCCTACCATCCCTCACTCCCTCGTCCCCTCGTCCTCCCTACCATCCCTCACTCCCTTGTACTGAGCAGCTGTCTGTGACCATAGCAGCTGTCAGTGACCATAGCAGCTGTCTGTGACCATAGCAGCTGTCTGTGACCATAGCAGCTGTCAGTGACCATAGCAGCTGTCAGTGACCATAGCAGCTGTCAGTGACCATAGCAGCTGTCAGTGACCATAGCAGCTGTCTGTGACCATAGCAGCTGTCAGTGACCATAGCAGCTGTCAGTGACCATAGCAGCTGTCTGTGACCATAGCAGCTGTCAGTGACCATAGCAGCTGTCAGTGACCATAGCAGCTGTCAGTGACCATAGCAGCTGTCAGTGACCATAGCAGCTGTCAGTGACCATAGCAGCTGTCTGTGACCATAGCAGCTGTCTGTGACCATAGCAGCTGTCTGTGACCATAGCAGCTGTCTGTGACCATAGCAGCTGTCTGTGACCATAGCAGCTGTCTGTGACCATAGCAGCTGTCTGTGACCATAGCAGCTGTCAGTGACCATAGCAGCTGTCAGTGACCATAGCAGCTGTCAGTGACCATAGCAGCTGTCTGTGACCATAGCAGCTGTCAGTGACCATAGCAGCTGTCAGTGACCATAGCAGCTGTCTGTGACCATAGCAGCTGTCTGTGACCATAGCAGCTGTCTGTGACCATAGCAGCTGTCTGTGACCATAGCAGCTGTCAGTAACCATAGCAGCTGTCTGTGACCATAGCAGCTGTCAGTGACCATAGCAGCTGTCTGTGACCATAGCAGCTGTCTGTGACCATAGCAGCTGTCAGTGACCATAGCAGCTGTCAGTGACCATAGCAGCTGTCTGTGACCATAGCAGCTGTCAGTGACCATAGCAGCTGTCAGTGACCATAGCAGCTGTCAGTGACCATAGCAGCTGTCTGTGACCATAGCAGCTGTCTGTGACCATAGCAGCTGTCTGTGACCATAGCAGCTGTCAGTAACCATAGCAGCTGTCTGTGACCATAGCAGCTGTCAGTGACCATAGCAGCTGTCTGTGACCATAGCAGCTGTCTGTGACCATAGCAGCTGTCAGTGACCATAGCAGCTGTCAGTGACCATAGCAGCTGTCTGTGACCATAGCAGCTGTCAGTGACCATAGCAGCTGTCAGTGACCATAGCAGCTGTCAGTGACCATAGCAGCTGTCTGTGACCATAGCAGCTGTCTGTGACCATAGCAGCTGTCAGTGACCATAGCAGTGTAACAAACTAGGCTGTTGTAAGAATTATCCAGAGTGGTTTATCGACAAAAGAGGATGGGAAGCTGAGCCCGCATGGTGACCTGAGGACCTGACCCCCAGGGGAATTCGCGGTGGAAATAACCAACGCTTTGTTCATAGCTGCGTATAATGAACCATCCTATAGTATTCAGTAATTTAGAGAAATTAGCCTTTATTCATTTTGTATTAAAATTGTATTGTATAATAGTACTGGATACAATATCAAGAGTATTCTAATTATTGAGTTTAAGTCACCATCAGTGACGTCACGAATCAGATCTAACTTGTAAGGCGGAGTGACCGGCGGTCATAGGTCATCAAGGTTGACATGTCTACTATTTCTCAAAGTTTTAATAACCATTTTTGTGATCGGGAACAGCTCTGCCGTTAGATGCTTGTGTAATTTAATTTCAGTAAAATAATTCAACCAGTCTGGATCAATTAAGTACAACAGAGGTTAATTGTTATAACTTAAACCTGGCTAGTAACTTGGTAAAACTTTGACTAGGCGGAAGGATACAATGTTCTGTCTGGGGTAGACCAGACAAGGGAGAGATCAGTGTGGAAACGGGAGCAGCTGGGATAAGAGGTCAAACATCTTACCTCTCCCCAAGACCAGCCCAACATCTAGAGCTGGTCGCCCAAGGTATAGTTGCTATTGTTAATTATAGGGATAGTCTTCTCATTTGCCATTCAGGTCAAGTAGGGAGTGGTAAAGTGATAGGGAGTGAACATATTTAGATTTTGTTTTAGTTTTCTATTAATAAATTAAATTTGTTATTAATTTGCATTTTATTGTTTCCATTTGGTTATGTGTATACTTGTCCTGGTCACGTGGTCCACACGAGGTAGAGTTGGATTGGGCGCCGATTCTAACATCGATTCTAACATCGAATCATTCCCGTGTAATTAATTTCACACTCTTAAGTTTCCACGGTCATCGAGTGGGGATCAAGCCCCAAGGTTGATTAATTAGCGTGATCGATCCAGACCTCGATCATTGCTCTGTGTTGCTGGTCTGGTGGTGGCAGCGTAGAGGCGACTCTAGGGTTTGCTCAGAGCCTAGGTCACGTCATGCTGGGTGTAGAATCCTAAGTCGGTCAATCGTCTTAGGACCACGTGGCGTGGAGTTGGCTTTGGTAAAAGTTTTGGAGTCCCTTGGTAGAGAATAAAAAGTAAGAATACGGGTAGAGGGCAAAGAAGGAAGTGAAGTAAAGAGAGGAACCCTAACCCGTGTTTCAGCAGCTGTCTGTGACCATAGCAGCTGTCTGTGACCATAGCAGCTGTCAGTGACCATAGCAGCTGTCTGTGACCATAGCAGCTGTCAGTGACCATAGCAGCTGTCAGTAACAATAGCAGCTGTCAGTAACAATAGCAGCTGTCAGTGACCATAGCAGCTGTCTGTGACCATAGCAGCTGTCTGTGACCATAGCAGCTGTCTGTGACCATAGCAGCTGTCTGTGACCATAGCAGCTGTCAGTGACCATAGCAGATGTCTGTGACCATAGCAGCTGTCAGTGACCATAGCAGCTGTCAATAACAATAGCAGCTGTCAGTGACCATAGCAGCTGTCTGTGACCATAGCAGCTGTCTGTGACCATAGCAGCTGTCAGTGACCATAGCAGCTGTCTGTGACCATAGCAGCTGTCTGTGACCATAGCAGCTGTCAGTGACCATAGCAGCTGTCTGTGACCATAGCAGCTGTCAGTGACCATAGCAGCTGTCAGTGACCATAGCAGCTGTCAGTGACCATAGCAGCTGTCAGTGACCATAGCAGCTGTCAGTGACCATAGCAGCTGTCTGTGACCATAGCAGCTGTCTGTGACCATAGCAGCTGTCTGTGACCATAGCAGCTGTCAGTGACCATAGCAGCTGTCTGTGACCATAGCAGCTGTCTGTGACCATAGCAGCTGTCAGTGACCATAGCAGCTGTCAGTGACCATAGCAGCTGTCTGTGACCATAGCAGCTGTCTGTGACCATAGCAGCTGTCAGTGACCATAGCAGCTGTCAGTGACCATAGCAGCTGTCTGTGACCATAGCAGCTGTCTGTGACCATAGCAGCTGTCAGTGACCATAGCAGCTGTCAGTGACCATAACAGCTGTCAGTGACCATAGCAGCTGTCTGTGACCATAGCAGCTGTCTGTGACCATAGCAGCTGTCAGTGACCATAGCAGCTGTCAGTGACCATAGCAGCTGTCTGTGACCATAGCAGCTGTCTGTGACCATAGCAGCTGTCAGTGACCATAGCAGCTGTCTGTGACCATAGCAGCTGTCAGTGACCATAGCAGCAGTCAGTGACCATAGCAGCTGTCAGTGACCATAGCAGCTGTCAGTGACCATAGCAGCTGTCTGTGACCATAGCAGCTGTCTGTGACCATAGCAGCTGTCAGTGACCATAGCAGCTGTCAGTGACCATAGCAGCTGTCTGTGACCATAGCAGCTGTATGTGACCATAGCAGCTGTCAGTGACCATAGCAGCTGTCTGTGACCATAGCAGCTGTCTGTGACCATAGCAGCTGTCAGTGACCATAGCAGCTGTCTGTGACCATAGCAGCTGTCTGTGACCATAGCAGCTGTCAGTGACCATAGCAGCTGTCTGTGACCATAGCAGCTGTCTGTGACCATAGCAGCTGTCAGTGACCATAGCAGCTGTCAGTGACCATAGCAGCTGTCTGTGACCATAGCAGCTGTCTGTGACCATAGCAGCTGTCAGTAACCATAGCAGCTGTCAGTGACCATAGCAGCTGTCAGTGACCATAGCAGCTGTCTGTGACCATAGCAGCTGTCAGTGACCATTGCAGCTGTCAGTGACCATAGCAGCTGTCAGTGACCATAGCAGCTGTCTGTGACCATAGCAGCTGTCTGTGACCATAGCAGCTGTCTGTGACCATAGCAGCTGTCAGTGACCATAGCAGCTGTCAGTGACCATAGCAGCTGTGAGTGACCATAGCAGCTGTCTGTGACCATAGCAGCTGCGGGCATGAGCACCTGTCGCCTGACGCCTCCAAAAGAGGTGATAAATAAGAACACATAAATCTGTCCACCAGGTTTGGACAGGTGATGCACTTGCTTAATTTGCCGCACTTGACTGGAGGTTATTTTTTGGTTGTTTGTGTTGACAAATGTTCCTGTGTGGGCGCTCAGCCTCGTGTCACAACCTTATCACAACCTTATCACAACTTTACCACAACTTTACCACAACTTTATCACGACTTTATCACGACCATATCACAACTTTACCACAACTTTATCACAACTTTATCACAACTTTACCACAACTTTATCACAACTTTATCACAACTTTACCACAACTTTATCACAACTTTATCACAACTTTACCACAACTTTACCACAACTTTATCACAACTTTATCACAACTTTATCACAACTTTACCACAACTTTATCACGACTTTATCACAACTTTATCACAACTTTACCACAACTTTATTACGACTTTATCACAACTTTATCACAACTTTACCACAACTTTATCACGACTTTATCACAACTTTATCACAACTTTATCACAACTTTATCACAACTTTACCACAACTTTATCACAACTTTATCACGACTTTATCACGACTTTATCACGACCTTATCACAACCTTACCACAATTTTATCACAACCTTATCACAACCTTACCACAACCTTGCCACAACCTTGCCACAACCTAATCACAACCTTATCACAATCTTACCACAACTTTATCACAACCTTACCACAACCTTATCACAACCTTATCACAATCTTACCACAACCTTAGCATAACCTTACCACAACCTAATCACAACCTTAGCACAACATTACCACAACCTTATCACAACCTTATCACAACCTTATCACAACCTTACAACAACCTTATCACAACTTTATCACAACCTTATCACAACCTTATCACAATCTTACCACAACCTTATCACAACCTTATCACAACCTTACCACAACATTAACACAACCTTATCACAACCTTATCATAACCTACCACAACATTAACACAACCTTATCACAACCTTATCATAACCTACCACAACCTTACCACAACCTTACCACAACCTTACCACAACCTTATCACAACCTTATCACAACCTTACCACAACCTTATCGTAACCGTACCACAACCTTATCACAACCTTCTCATGTGAGGGAAATCTTCAAAACCTCTTTACCGATTGCAATGAAATTTTGACACAATGTTGCATTGGAATAGGCGCATGTTTTTATATACCTTCTATATACATGCCTCACCTGTGACAGGTAAAAACATGTTTGTTTTTTTTAAACAGCGCCATCTGTTGCACGTAAGAGCAACACACGCTATACTATATATGTTATGATTCCATTTCATTGTTTTTGACTGCATTGACAAATTAAATTTTCATAGCTTTCCATTTATTTTCATTTTGATTTAATTATTTTGTGTGGCATTGCGTTGGAATTGAGCTGTGTTGTTTACCATACCGTTCATTTTGTGTGTATAGTCTATTTTTTTATTTTTTTTTTATTTTTCATTTTTTTATTTCGTTGTTTTAACTGTTCTTCTTATTTTTCAGTGATGGAAACACCAGATCATTTGGGAATGCATCAGACGAGGGAGAGGGGAATGGTAGGGAGGACGAGGGTGACGAGGGAGAGGGGAATGGTAGGGAGGACGAGGGTGACGAGGGAGAGGGGAATGCCAGGGAGGACGGAGGGACGAGATTGCTGCGACTCAGCAACGAGTGACCGGGTACAACTAGTCTACATATTAACATATAAACACAATCAATCACACACCTCTGCGCACCTGTTTTTAGCCGTGACGCATGATCTGAGTGTCACTGCGTCACTGCGTCACGCACCACTCTGCTTGTGAGTAGTAAGAGTGAGTGACCACAAATTACAACCCGCACCTCTAAACACAACCCGCGATAAAAACAAAAGCGATTTCTCTTCGGTTAATTATACGAACGTAAACTTTGTTGTATATAACGGTCGTATACCAGTAATATACCAATAGTATACCGGAATACTTCTACTAGCATCAACTGCAGGTCACACCAACTAGAAATTTATATGATTTTTTTATAAAATTCACATGACTAGAGAGACGCAGACTAATAGAACATCAATTTCTTGCTTAGGCAATAAATTGATGTTCTATTTTACTAGTGGATTAGATATCCGCAGTTCGCGACAAAATACAATTTGCGTAACTGCTTCGTGAATCTGGCCACCAGGTGCGTAAGTCCCAGGTCACAGTCCCCAGGTCACAGTCCCCAGGTCACAGTCCCCAGGTCACAGTCCCAGGTCACAGTCCCCAGGTCACAGTCCCAGGTCACAGTCCCCAGGTCACAGTCCCAGGTCACAGTCCCCAGGTCACAGTCCCAGGTCACAGTCCCCAGGTCACAGTCCCCAGGTCACAGTCCCCAGGTCACAGTCCCAGGTCACAGTCCCCAGGTCACAGTCCCCAGGTCACAGTCCCAGGTCACAGTCCCCAGGTCACAGTCCCAGGTCACAGTCCCAGGTAACAGTCCCCAGGTCACAGTCCCAGGTCACAGTCCCCAGGTCACAGTCCCAGGTCACAGTCCCCAGGTCACATTAACAGGTCACAGTCTCCAGGTCACAGTCCCCAGGTCACAGTCCCTAGGTCACAGTCCCCAGGTCACAGTCCCCAGGTCACAGTCCCAGGTCACAGTCCCCAGGTCACAGTCCCAGGTCACAGTCCCCAGGTCACAGTCCCAGGTCACAGTCCCCAGGTCACAGTCCCAGGTCACAGTCCCCAGGTCACAGTCCCAGGTAACAGTCCCCAGGTCACAGTCCCCAGGTCACAGTAATAGGTCACAGTCCCCAGGTCACAGTCCCAGGTCACAGTCCCAGGTCACAGTCCCCAGGTCACAGTCCCAGGTCACAGTCCCCAGGTCACAGTCCCCAGGTCACAGTCCCAGGTCACAGTCCCAGGTCACAGTCCCAGGTCACAGTCCCCAGGTCACAGTCCCCAGGTCACAGTCCCAGGTCACAGTCCCCAGGTCACAGTCCCAGGTCACAGTAACAGGTCACAGTCCCCGGGTCACAGTCCCAGGTCACAGTCCCAGGTCACAGTCCCCAGGTCACAGTCCCAGATCACAGTCCCAGGTCACAGTCCCCAGGTCACAGTCCCAGGTCACAGTTCCAGGTCACTGTCCCAGGTCACAGTCCCAGGTCACAGTCCCCAGGACACAGTCCCCAGGTCACAGTAACAGGTCACAGTCCCAGGTCACAGTAACAGGTCACAGTCCCAGGTCACAGTCCCAGGTCACCGTCCCCAGGTCACAGTCCCAGGTCACAGTTCCAGGTCACAGTCCCCAGGTCACAGTCCCCAGGTCACAGTCCCCAGGTCACAGTAACAGGTCACAGTAACAGGTCACAGTTCCAGGTCACAGTCCCCAGGTCACAGTCCCCAGGTCACAGTAACAGGTCACAGTCCCCAGGTCACAGTCCCCAGGTCACAGTCCCAGGTCACTGTCCCTGGTCACAGTCCCATGTCACAGTCCCAGGTCACAGTCCCCAGGTCACAGTCCCCAGGTCACAGTCCCAGGTCACAGTCCCCAGGTCACAGTCCCAGGTCACAGTCCCCAGGTCACAGTCCCCAGGTCACAGTAACAGGTCACAGTCCCCAGGTCACAGTCCCCAGGTCACAGTCCCCAGGTCGCAGTAACAGGTCACAGTCCCAGGTCACAGTCCCAGGTCGCAGTAACAGGTCACAGTAACAGGTCACAGTCCCCAGGTCACAGTTCCAGGTCACAGTCCCAGGTCACAGTCACCAGGTCACAGTCCCAGGTCACAGTCCTCAGGTCACAGTCCCAGGTCACAGTAACAGGTCACAGTAACAGGTCACAGTCCCCAGGTCACAGTTCCAGGTCACAGTCCCAAGGTCACAGTCCCCAGGTCACAGTACCAGGTCACAGTCCCAAGTCACAGTCCCCAGGTCACATTAACAGGTCACAGTCCCAGGTCACAGTCCCAGGTCACAGTCCCCAGGTCACAGTCCACAGGTCACAGTAACAGGTCACAGTCCCCAGGTCACAGTCCACAGGTCACAGTAACAGGTCACAGTCCCAGGTCACAGTCCACAGGTCACAGTCCCCAGGTCACAGTCCCCAGGTCACAGTCCCCAGGTCACAGTAACAGGTCACAGTCCCCAGGTCACAGTCCCAGGTCACAGTCCCCAGGTCACAGTAACAGGTCACAGTCCCCAGGTCACAGTCCCCTGGTCACAGTAACAGATCACAGTCCCCAGGTCACAGTCCCCAGGTCGCAGTAACAGGTCACAGTCCCAGGTCACAGTCCCCTGGTCACAGTAACAGATCACAGTCCCCAGGTCACAGTCCCCAGGTCGCAGTAACAGGTCACAGTCCCCAGGTCACAGTCCCCAGGTCACAGTCCCCAGGTCACAGTCCCCAGGTCACAGTCCCAGGTCACAGTCCCCAGGTCACAGTCCCAGGTCACAGTCCCCAGGTCACAGTCCCCAGGTCACAGTCCCCAGGTCGCAGTAACAGGTCACAGTCCCCAGGTCACAGTCCCCAGGTCACAGTCCCAGGTCACAGTCCCCAGGTCACAGTCCCCAGGTCACAGTAACAGGTCACAGTCCCCAGGTCACAGTAACAGGTCACAGTCCCAGGTCACAGTCCCCAGGTCACAGTCCCCAGGTCACAGTCCCCAGGTCACAGTCCCCAGGTCGCAGTAACAGGTCACAGTCCCCTGGTCACAGTCCCCAGGTCACAGTCCCCAGGTCGCAGTAACAGGTCACAGTACCAACGTAACAATATAATTGACATTATATTGTTAAGTAATACAACAAAGTGAATGTTCTCAATTGCTGTTGTTAACCGAGTGACATAATCACTATACGTTGCCACAACGTTCAACTAAGACGTTGCCACAACGTTCAACTAAGACGTTGCCACGACGTTCAACTAAGACGTTACCACAACGTTCAAGTAAGACGTTGCCACAACGTTCAAGTAAGACGTTGCCACAACGTTGAACAAAGACGTTGCCACAACGTTCAATAAAGACGTTGCCACAACGTTCAATAAAGACGTTGCCACAACGGTGAACTAAGACGTTGCCACAACGTTCAACTAAGACGTTGCCACAACGTTCAACTAAGACGTTGCCACAACGTTCAACTAAGACGTTGTTATAACGTTCAACTAAGACGTTGCCACAACGTTCAACTAAGACGTTGCCACAACGTTCAACTAAGACGTTGCCACAACATTCAACTAAGACGTTGCCACAACGTTCAACAAAGACGTTGCTACAACGTTCAACTAAGACGTTGCCACAAGCGTCTGTGGGGGTCGACCGCTGGATGGAATGGTTCTGAGTCGAGGACGGGTTGAATGCCAACAGTCCCCCCCAACATGACCTAAACACAATAGTGTTCTTAACAAACACAATTGGGCAACAAGGGGCTTCCCTGATTGGCTTAACCGCGCCACAGCCAGCCAATCACACACCTGGAACCTCCTCCCCTACACACCTGCCAAGCAAAACAAATAAAGTATTTTATTTTAAACAATTAAACACGTAATATAATTTTTATATATTAGAAAATCATCTTAGCTTAAATTATAATTTTTCTGGACGAGAAATTATATATAGGTAATTTTATAGGTAAATTTTTATAGGCAGAATTTTAGAGAGAGAGACAGAGACAGAGACAGAGAGACAGAGAGAGACAGACAGACAGAGACAGACAGACAGACAGACAGAGACAGACAGACAGACAGACAGACAGACAGACAGACAGACAGACAGACAGACAGACAGACAGAGACAGACAGATAGAGAGAGAGAGAGAGAGAGAGAGAGAGAGAGAGAGAGAGAGAGAGAGAGAGAGAGAGAGAGAGAGAGAGAGAGAGAGAGAGAGAGTGAGAGAGACAGAGAGAGACAGGTAGAGACAGAGAGAGAGAGAGACAGACAGACAGACAGAGACAGACAGAGAGAGAGAGAGACAGAGAAACAGAAAGACAGACAGACAGACGCCATCTTGGTTATCTTGTAAGATAACACGTGAGAGGAAGGCAGAGCAACAGAGGGGAACATTGCACCAAGATGATGACTCCTGGCCTCCACAGTCACACCCCCTCTCATGCATCGCTGAAACCATTGCATCCTGGCAGGAATGTTTCACTCGCGCATGTTGTACGAAGGAGTTACGCAAGCACTGACGCACCCGGGGCCAGATTCACGAAGCAGTTACGCAAGCACTTACGCATCTGGGGCCAGATTCACGAGGCAGTTACGCAAGCACTAACGCACCTGGGGCCAGATTCACGAAGCAGTTATGCAAGCACTTACGCACCTGGGGCCAGATTCACGAAGCAGTTATGCCAGCACTTACGCACCTGGGGCCAGATTCACGAAGCAGTTATGCAAGCACTTACGCACCTGGGGCCAGATTCACGAAGCAGTTATGCAAGCACTTACGCACCTGGGGCCAGATTCACGAAGCAGTTATGCAAGCACTTACGCACCTGGGGCCAGATTCACGAAGCAGTTATGCCAGCACTTACGCACCTGGGGCCAGATTCACGAAGCAGTTATGCAAGCACTTACGCACCTGGGGCCAGATTCACGAAGCAGTTATGCAAGCACTTACGCACCTGGGGCCAGATTCACGAAGCAGTTATGCAAGCACTAACGCACCTGGGGCCAGATTCACGAAGCAGTTATGCAAGCACTAACGCACCTGGGGCCAGATTCACGAAGCAGTTATGCAAGCACTTACGCACCTGGGGCCAGATTCACGAAGCAGTTACGCAAGCACTTACGCACCTGGTGCCAGATTCACGAAGTAGTTACACAAGCACTTACGCACCCGGGGCCAGATTCACGAAGCTGTTACTGTGTTGGTGACTGTTGGTGACTGTGTTGGTGACTGTGTTGGTGACTGTTGGTGACTGTGTTGGTGACTGTGTTGGTGACTGTGTTGGTGACTGTTGGTGACTGTGTTGGTGACTGTTGGTGACTGTTGGTGACTGTGTTGGTGACTGTTAATGACTGTGTTGGTGACTGTGTTGGTGACTGTGTTGGTGACTGTTGGTGACTGTTGGTGACTGTTGGTGACTGTGTTGGTGACTGTTGGTGACTGTTGGTGACTGTGTTGGTGACTGTGTTGGTGACTGTGTTGGTGACTGTTGGTGACTGTGTTGGTGACTGTTGGTGACTGTTAGTGACTGTTGGTGACTGTGTTGGTGACTGTTGGTGTCTGTGTTGGTGACTGTTGGTGACTGTGTTGGTGACTGTTGGTGACTGTTGGTGACTGTGTTGGTGACTGTTGGTGACTGTGTTGGTGACTGTTGGTGACTGTGTTGGTGACTGTTGGTGACTGTGTTGGTGACTGTTGGTGACTGTGTTGGTGACTGTTGGTGACTGTTGGTGACTGTGTTGGTGACTGTGTTGGTGACTGTTGGTGACTGTTGGTGACTGTTGGTGACTGTGTTGGTGACTGTGTTGGTGACTGTTGGTGACTGTTGGTGACTGTGTTGGTGACTGTTGGTGACTGTGTTGGTGACTGTGTTGGTGACTGTTGGTGACTGTTGGTGTCTGTGTTGGTGACTGTTGGTGACTGTGTTGGTGACTGTGTTGGTGACTGTGTTGGTGACTGTTGGTGACTGTTGGTGTCTGTGTTGGTGACTGTTGGTGACTGTGTTGGTGACTGTGTTGGTGACTGTTGGTGACTGTTGGTGACTGTTGGTGACTGTGTTGGTGACTGTTGGTGACTGTTGGCGTCTGTGTTGGTGACTGTTGGTGACTGTTGGTGACTGATGGTGACTGTGTTGGTGACTGTGTTGGTGACTGTGTTGGTGACTGTGTTGGTGATTGTTGGTGACTGTTGGTGACTGTTGGTGACTGTGTTGGTGACTGTGTTGGTGACTGTGTTGGTGACTGTTGGTGACTGTTGGTGACTGTGTTGGTGACTGTTGGTGACTGTTGGTGACTGTTGGTGACTGTGTTGGTGACTGTGTTGGTGACTGTTGGTGACTGTTGGTGACTGTTGGTGACTGTTGGTGACTGTGTTGGTGACTGTTGGTGACTGTGTTGGTGACTGTTGGTGACTGTTGGTAACTGTTGGTGACTGTGTTGGTGACTGTTGGTGACTGTGTTGGTGACTGTTGGTGACTGTGTTGGTGACTGTTGGTGACTGTTAGTGACTGTGTTGGTGACTGTTGGTGACTGTTGGTGACTGTTGGTGACTGTGTTGGTGACTGTTGGTGACTGTTGGTGAGTGTTGGTGACTGTGTTGGTGACTGTTGGTGACTGTTGGTGACTGTTGGTGACTGTGTTGGTGACTGTGTTGGTGACTGTTGGTGACTGTTGGTGACTGTGTTGGTGACTGTTGGTGACTGTGTTGGTGACTGTTGGTGACTGTTGGTGACTGTGTTGGTGACTGTTGGTGACTGTTGGTGACTGTGTTGGTGACTGTTGGTGACTGTTGGTGACTGTTGGTGACTGTGTTGGTGACTGTTGGTGACTGTGTTGGTGACTGTTGGTGACTGTGTTGGTGACTGTTGGTGACTGTGTTGGTGACTGTTGGTGACTGTTGGTGACTGTTGGTGACTGTGTTGGTGACTGTTGGTGACTGTTGGTGACTGTTGGTGACTGTTGGTGTCTGTGTTGGTGACTGTTGGTGACTGTTGGTGACTGTGTTGGTGACTGTTGGTGACTGTTGGTGACTGTGTTGGTGACTGTTGGTGACTGTTGGTGACTGTGTTGGTGACTGTTGGTGACTGTTGGTGACTGTTGGTGACTGTGTTGGTGACTGTGTTGGTGACTGTTGGTGACTGTGTTGGTGACTGTTGGTGACTGTGTTGGTGACTGTTGGTGACTGTTAGTGACTGTGTTGGTGACTGTTGGTGACTGTTGGTGACTGTTGGTGACTGTGTTGGTGACTGTGTTGGTGACTGTTGGTGACTGTGTTGGTGACTGTTGGTGACTGTTGGTGACTGTTGGTGACTGTGTTGGTGACTGTTGGTGACTGTTGGTGACTGTTGGTGACTGTTGGTGACTGTGTTGGTGACTGTTGGTGACTGTTGGTGACTGTGTTGGTGACTGTTGGTGACTGTGTTGGTGACTGTTGGTGACTGTTGGTGACTGTGTTGGTGACTGTGTTGGTGACTGTTGGTGACTGTTGGTGACTGTGTTGGTGACTGTTGGTGACTGTTGGTGTCTGTGTTGGTGACTGTTGGTGACTGTGTTGGTGACTGTTGGTGACTGTGTTGGTGACTTTTGGTGACTGTTGGTGACTGTGTTGGTGACTGTGTTGGTGACTGTGTTGGTGACTGTTGGTGACTGTTGGTGACTGTTGGTGACTGTGTTGGTGACTGTTGGTGACTGTTGGTGACTGTTGGTGACTGTGTTGGTGACTGTTGGTGACTGTTGGTGACTGTGTTGGTGACTGTTGGTGACTGTTGGTGACTGTGTTGGTGACTGTTGGTGACTGTTGGTGACTGTTGGTGACTGTGTTGGTGACTGTTGGTGACTGTGTTGGTGACTGTGTTGGTGACTGTTGGTGACTGTGTTGGTGACTGTTGGTGACTGTGTTGGTGACTGTTGGTGACTGTTAGTGACTGTGTTGGTGACTGTTGGTGACTGTTGGTGACTGTTGGTGACTGTTGGTGACTGTGTTGGTGACTGTGTTGGTGACTGTTGGTGACTGTGTTGGTGACTGTTGGTGACTGTTGGTGACTGTTGGTGACTGTGTTGGTGACTGTTGGTGACTGTTGGTGACTGTTGGTGACTGTGTTGGTGACTGTTGGTGACTGTGTTGGTGACTGTTGGTGACTGTGTTGGTGACTGTTGGTGACTGTTGGTGACTGTGTTGGTGACTGTGTTGGTGACTGTTGGTGACTGTTGGTGACTGTTGGTGACTGTGTTGGTGACTGTTGGTGACTGTTGGTGTCTGTGTTGGTGACTGTTGGTGACTGTGTTGGTGACTGTTGGTGACTGTGTTGGTGACTGTTGGTGACTGTTGGTGACTGTGTTGGTGACTGTGTTGGTGACTGTGTTGGTGACTGTTGGTGACTGTTGGTGACTGTGTTGGTGACTGTTGGTGACTGTTGGTGACTGTGTTGGTGACTGTTGGTGACTGTTGGTGACTGTTGGTGACTGTTGGTGACTGTGTTGGTGACTGTTGGTGACTGTTGGTGACTGTGTTGGTGACTGTTGGTGACTGTTGGTGACTGTTGGTGACTGTTGGTGACTGTGTTGGTGACTGTTGGTGACTGTTGGTGTCTGTGTTGGTGACTGTTGGTGACTGTGTTGGTGACTGTTGGTGACTGTGTTGGTGACTGTTGGTGACTGTTGGTGACTGTGTTGGTGACTGTGTTGGTGACTGTGTTGGTGACTGTTGGTGACTGTTGGTGACTGTGTTGGTGACTGTTGGTGACTGTTGGTGACTGTGTTGGTGACTGTTGGTGACTGTTGGTGACTGTTGGTGACTGTGTTGGTGACTGTTGGTGACTGTTGGTGACTGTGTTGGTGACTGTTGGTGACTGTTGGTGACTGTGTTGGTGACTGTTGGTGACTGTTGGTGACTGTTGGTGACTGTTGGTGACTGTGTTGGTGACTGTTGGTGACTGTGTTGGTGACTGTGTTGGTGACTGTTGGTGACTGTGTTGGTGACTGTTGGTGACTGTGTTGGTGACTGTTGGTGACTGTTAGTGACTGTGTTGGTGACTGTTGGTGACTGTTGGTGACTGTTGGTGACTGTGTTGGTGACTGTGTTGGTGACTGTTGGTGACTGTGTTGGTGACTGTTGGTGACTGTTGGTGACTGTTGGTGACTGTGTTGGTGACTGTTGGTGACTGTTGGTGACTGTTGGTGACTGTGTTGGTGACTGTTGGTGACTGTGTTGGTGACTGTTGGTGACTGTGTTGGTGACTGTTGGTGACTGTTGGTGACTGTGTTGGTGACTGTGTTGGTGACTGTTGGTGACTGTTGGTGACTGTTGGTGACTGTGTTGGTGACTGTTGGTGACTGTTGGTGTCTGTGTTGGTGACTGTTGGTGACTGTGTTGGTGACTGTTGGAGACTATGTTGGTGACTGTTGGTGACTGTTGGTGACTGTGTTGGTGACTGTGTTGGTGACTGTTGGTGACTGTTGGTGACTGTGTTGGTGACTGTTGGTGACTGTTGGTGACTGTGTTGGTGACTGTTGGTGACTGTTGGTGACTGTTGGTGACTGTTGGTGTCTGTGTTGGTGACTGTTGGTGACTGTGTTGGTGACTGTTGGTGACTGTGTTGGTGACTGTTGGTGACTGTTGGTGACTGTGTTGGTGACTGTTGGTGACTGTGTTGGTGACTGTTGGTGACTGTGTTGGTGACTGTTGGTGACTGTTGGTGACTGTGTTGGTGACTGTGTTGGTGACTGTTGGTGACTGTTGGTGACTGTTGGTGACTGTTGGTGACTGTGTTGGTGACTGTTGGTGACTGTTGGTGACTGTGTTGGTGACTGTTGGTGACTGTTGGTGACTGTTGGTGACTGTTGGTGACTGTTGGTGACTGTGTTGGTGACTGTTGGTGACTGTTGGTGACTGTGTTGGTGACTGTTGGTGACTGTTGGTGACTGTGTTGGTGACTGTGTTGGTGACTGTTGGTGTCTGTGTTGGTGACTGTTGGTGACTGTTGGTGTCTGTGTTGGTGACTGTGTTGGTGACTGTTGGTGACTGTTGGTGACTGTGTTGGTGACTGTTGGTGACTGTTGGTGTCTGTGTTGGTGACTGTTGGTGACTGTTGGTGACTGTGTTGGTGACTGTTGGTGACTGTGTTGGTGACTGTTGGTGACTGTTGGTGTCTGTGTTGGTGACTGTTGGTGACTGTGTTGGTGACTGTTGGTGACTGTTGGTGTCTGTGTTGGTGACTGTTGGTGACTGTTGGTGACTGTGTTGGTGACTGTTGGTGACTGTTGGTGACTGTTTTGGTGACTGTTGGTGACTGTTGGTGACTGTTGGTGACTGTGTTGGTGACTGTTGGTGACTATGTTGGTGACTGTTGGTGACTGTGTTGGTGACTGTTGGTGACTGTGTTGGTGACTGTTGGTGACTGTGTTGGTGACTGTTGGTGACTGTGTTGGTGACTGTTGGTGACTGTGTTGGTGACTGTTGGTGACTGTTGGTGACTGTGTTGGTGACTGTTGGTGACTGTTGGTGACTGTGTTGGTGACTGTGTTGGTGACTGTTGGTGACTGTTGGTGACTGTGTTGGTGACTGTGTTGGTGACTGTTGGTGACTGTGTTGGTGACTGTTGGTGACTGTGTTGGGGACTGTTGGTGACTGTTTTGGTGACTGTTGGTGACTGTGTTGGTGACTGTTGGTGACTGTGTTGGTGACTGTTGGTGACTGTTGGTGACTGTGTTGGTGACTGTTGGTGACTGTTGGTGACTGTGTTGGTGACTGTTGGTGACTGTGTTGGTGACTGTTGGTGACTGTGTTGGTGACTGTGTTGGTGACTGTTGGTGACTGTTGGTGACTGTGTTGGTGACTGTTGGTGACTGTTGGTGACTGTTGGTGACTGTGTTGGTGACTGTGTTGGTGACTGTTGGTGACTGTTGGTGACTGTGTTGGTGACTGTTGGTGACTGTTGGTGACTGTGTTGGTGACTGTGTTGGTGACTGTGTTGGTGACTGTTGGTGACTGTTGGTGACTGTGTTGGTGACTGTTGGTGACTGTGTTGGTGACTGTTGGTGACTGTTGGTGACTGTGTTGGTGACTGTGTTGGTGACTGTGTGGTGACTGTGTTGGTGACTGTTGGTGACTGTTGGTGTCTGTGTTGGTGACTGTTGGTGACTGTGTTGGTGACTGTTGGTGACTGTTGGTGACTGTGTTGGTGACTGTTGGTGACTGTGTTGGTGACTGTTGGTGACTGTTGGTGACTGTTGGTGACTGTGTTGGTGACTGTTGGTGACTGTTGGTGACTGTGTTGGTGACTGTTGGTGACTGTTGGTGACTGTTGGTGACTGTGTTGGTGACTGTTGGTGACTGTGTTGGTGACTGTTGGTGACTGTGTTGGTGACTGTTGGTGACTGTGTTGGTGACTGTTGGTGACTGTTGGTGACTGTGTTGGTGACTGTTGGTGACTGTGTTGGTGACTGTGTTGGTGACTGTTGGTGACTGTTGGTGACTGTTGGTGACTGTTGGTGACTGTGTTGGTGACTGTTGGTGTCTGTGTTGGTGACTGTTGGTGACTGTTGGTGACTGTGTTGGTGACTGTTGGTGACTGTGTTGGTGACTGTTGGTGACTGTGTTGGAGACTGTTGGTGACTGTGTTGGTGACTGTTGGTGACTGTGTTGGTGACTGTTGGTGACTGTTGGTGACTGTGTTGGTGACTGTTGGTGACTGTTGGTGACTGTGTTGGTGACTGTTGGTGACTGTTGGTGTCTGTGTTGGTGACTGTTGGTGACTGTTGGTGACTGTTTTGGTGACTGTGTTGGTGACTTGGTGACTGTGTTGGTGACTGTTGGTGACTGTTGGTGTCTGTGTTGGTGACTGTGTTGGTGACTGTTGGTGACTGTTGGTGACTGTGTTGGTGACTGTTGGTGACTGTTGGTGTCTGTGTTGGTGACTGTTGGTGACTGTTGGTGACTGTGTTGGTGACTGTTGGTGACTGTGTTGGTGACTGTTGGTGACTGTTGGTGTCTGTGTTGGTGACTGTTGGTGACTGTGTTGGTGACTGTTGGTGACTGTTGGTGTCTGTGTTGATGACTGTTGGTGACTGTTGGTGACTGTGTTGGTGACTGTTGGTGACTGTTGGTGACTGTTTTGGTGACTGTTGGTGACTGTTGGTGACTGTTGGTGACTGTGTTGGTGACTGTTGGTGACTGTGTTGGTGACTGTTGGTGACTGTGTTGGTGACTGTTGGTGACTGTGTTGGTGCCTGTTGGTGACTGTGTTGGTGACTGTTGGTGACTGTGTTGGTGACTGTTGGTGACTGTGTTGGTGACTGTTGGTGACTGTTGGTGACTGTGTTGGTGACTGTTGGTGACTGTTGGTGACTGCTGGTGACTGTTGGTGACTGTGTTGGTGACTGTTGGTGACTGTTGGTGACTGTTGGTGACTGTTGGTGACTGTTGGTGACTGTGTTGGTGACTGTTGGTGACTGTTGGTGACTGTTGGTGACTGTTGGTGACTGTGTTGGTGACTGTGTTGGTGACTGTTGGTGACTGTGTTGGTGACTGTGTTGGTGACTGTTGGTGACTGTGTTGGTGACTGTGTTGGTGACTGTTGGTGACTGTTGGTGACTGTGTTGGTGACAGTTGGTGACTGTTGGTGACTGTTGGTGACTGTTGGTGACTGTGTTGGTGACTGTTGGTGACTGTGTTGGTGACTGTTGGTGACTGTTGGTGACTGTGTTGGTGACTGTGTTGGTGACTGTGTTGGTGACTGTGTTGGTGACTGTTGGTGACTGTTGGTGACTGTGTTGGTGACTGTGTTGGTGACTGTTGGTGACTGTTGGTGACTGTGTTGGTGACTGTGTTGGTGACTGTGTTGGTGACTGTTGGTGGCTGTTGGTGACTGTGTTGGTGACTGTTGGTGACTGTTGGTGACTGTGTTGGTGACTGTTGGTGACTGTGTTGGTGACTGTTGGTGACTGTGTTGGTGACTGTTGGTGACTGTTGGTGACTGTGTTGGTGACTGTTGGTGACTGTTGGTGACTGTGTTGGTGACTGTTGGTGACTGTTGGTGACTGTGTTGGTGACTGTTGGTGGACTGTTGGTGACTGTGTTGGTGACTGTTGGTGAATGTGTTGGTGACTGTTGGTGACTGTTGGTGACTGTTGGTGACTGTTGGTGACTGTGTTGGTGACTGTTGGTGACTGTGTTGGTGACTGTTGGTGACTGTTGGTGACTGTGTTGGTGACTGTTGGTGACTGTTGGTGACTGTTGGTGACTGTGTTGGTGACTGTTGGTGACTGTGTTGGTGACTGTTGGTGACTGTTGGTGACTGTGTTGGTGACTGTTGGTGACTGTTGGTGACTGTGTTGGTGACTGTTGGTGACTGTTGGTGACTGTGTTGGTGACTGTTGGTGACTGTGTTGGTGACTGTTGGTGACTGTGTTGGTGACTGTTGGTGACTGTTGGTGACTGTGTTGGTGACTGTTGGTGACTGTGTTGGTGACTGTTGGTGACTGTGTTGGTGACTGTTGGTGACTGTTGGGGACTGTGTTGGTGACTGTGTTGGTGACTGTTGGTGACTGTGTTGGTGACTGTTGGTGACTGTTGGTGACTGTTGGTGACTGTGTTGGTGACTGTTGGTGACTGTGTTGGTGACTGTGTTGGTGACTGTTGGTGACTGTTGGTGACTGTTGGTGACTGTGTTGGTGACTGTGTTGGTGACTGTGTTGGTGACTGTTGGTGACTGTTGGTGACTGTTGGTGACTGTGTTGGTGACTGTGTTGGTGACTGTGTTGGTGACTGTGTTGGTGACTGTGTTGGTGACTGTTGGTGACTGTTGGTGACTGTGTTGGTGACTGTTGGTGACTGTTGGTGACTGTGTTGGTGACTGTTGGTGACTGTTGGTGACTGTGTTGGTGACTGTTGGTGACTGTTGGTGACTGTGTTGGTGACTGTTGGTGACTGTTGGTGACTGTGTTGGTGACTGTTGGTGACTGTTGGTGACTGTGTTGGTGACTGTTGGTGACTGTTGGTGACTGTGTTAGTGACTGTTGGTGACTGTGTTAGTGACTGTTGGTGACTGTTGGTGACTGTGTTGGTGACTGTGTTGGTGACTGTTGGTGACTGTTGGTGACTGTGTTGGTGACTGTTGGTGACTGTTGGTGACTGTTGGTGACTGTGTTGGTGACTGTTGGTGACTGTGTTGGTGACTGTGTTGGTGACTTGGTGACTGTTGGTGACTGTTGATGACAGTTGGGTAGTACACCTGGCACCGTTGCCATGTGTGTGCTAGGAGAGACCCCTAAGCCCATAGCGAGCACATGAAGTCAGAGGCGTTGCTTGACGCAGTTCTCAATAAAGATGAGCTCCTCTCTATGGGGATATTTTTATTGTCCCGCCTCAACGTTTATAGCGACTAATGATGCCTAGGTTGATGTGCCCTTCGGATACGTGCGTTCCACCTTTGTACTCACCTAATTGCGGTGACCTTTGTGGGTCAGTGTAGGTGGATATGGATGTGGATAAGTGGAGGCATCAATTGCGGCTTACGCCTCATCCACCATGCTGGCGGGTGAGTTAACTTCCGTTGATGTTATTGTTTGTTTTTGCTGTGAGTGGTTCAGTGTGCATTGGTTGCGTCTAGCAGTTGACGGATGCACTTGCGTGTTCACTAGCCGTGTTGAAGAATTCTCTTCGGGGTTGCGTCTAGGAGTTGCGTCTGGGAGTTGCGTCTGCGTGAAGAAGCGTGCAAGAACTCAATATTGCAATTGACGGATGCAACTGCGGGTTCCTTTTGCACATTGAAGAATGTTGTTCATATTGCGTTACGTAACTAACTTTTGGCGCGTACTCGAGTTGCGTCTTGGCCTTGCGTCATGCAGACACCTGACTGCGGGTTGAACACAACTGTGACTCAACTTTAAATCTGAAGCTTTCAGATGTAGCTAACATGTGACTGTTCAGGTCCATATGTGGAGGTGTAGCACATATGTAGCTGTGTTGCCCACATGTGACTGTGTACCTCATAAGTGACTGAGTAGCCCCACGTGTGTATGTATGTACTCATACACTCACAACAGCCATATAGAACAACAGGAAACTCCAGTGTATAGAGTACACAGAAAGTGAAACTGTGTACTGAGCCACCCATAACAGTCGGGAGGATCAGCTCTCTCCTTGTTAGCGAGTGTGGTCACACCTTCCTTAAGGAGATGACGCTAACTCCATTAATTACTGCTGGCGTCATGCGGGTCCGAGTTCAATCACCACGACCATCCACATTAAGTGGTTGAGCACCATTCCATCCCCCCCCCCCCGTGCCATCCCGACTTGCGGGTGGAGGGTAGAGCGAGGGTCTGGCGTCATACGGGTCCGAGTTCAATCCCCTGGTGTAGCAGGAAGAACGCCCATCCTCTCTCCATGGGAGAGGAATTGTATTTCAGACCCTTGTACCTGTAATAACTCTTTACAAGTGGTTTCTAATTACATCTTGGAACAAGAGCCAGGATACATAAATTACCGCATATTCCGGCACTGTTCGTCGTCACCCTTCTGGCAATACCTGTGAAGAACATTATTTTTTTAAATTTTCGACAAACGTTTCAGTTCTCAAAAGGTGGAGGCCTGGTCGAGGACCGGGCCGCGGGGACGCTAAGCCCCGAAATCATCTTAAGATAACTTCAAGATAACCCCCAAGATAACCTCAAGGAGATGATTCTTGACTCGTACGACAAATGTTTTTCTTAAATACAGTCTGTTAACTATAGTCTATAGACAATAATATATCTTATAATATATAATAATATCCTGGAACAAGAGCCAGGATACATAAATTACCACATATTCCGGCACTGTTCGTCGTCACCCTTCTGGCAATACCTGTGAAGAAATTTTTTTTTTAATTACAATAATATATTATAATATATTATAATATATTATTATTATATATAACTCTTGGAACTCTTGGCAGCCCCGAGTGCCTCAACTCTAACGAGGCCATTCAGCGCTCTTAAATGCTCTCTTAAAGAGTTAAGGTATAACACGCGTGGAAGACAAGCTCCTTATAGAGCCTATAGAGCCTCTCTTCTCAGCTCTACAGGTGTCCGAGTACACCTCTTCACTCACTGGCTTCTCTGAGTATCAAGATGGAGTTCGAGGCTCTTCTGGACGGTCGGGGATTGAACGCAGGCCTGCAGCAATATATATATATATCATGCGAACTATCCGAAATTCTCTCTGTTACTGTTGTGGTGGTGGTGTAGGAGAGACTGTTTACTGTTGTGGTGGTGGTGTAGGAGAGACTGTTTACTGTTGTGGTGGTGGTGTAGGAGAGACTGTTTACTGTTGTGGTGGTGGTGTAGGAGACTGTTTACTGTTGTGGTGGTGGTGTAGGAGAGACTGTTTACTGTTGTGGTGGTGGTGTAGGAGAGACTGTTTACTGTTGTTGTGGTGGTGTAGGGGAGACTGTTTACTGTTGTGGTGGTGGTGTAGGGGAGACTGTTTACTGTTGTGGTGGTGGTGTAGGAGACTGTTTACTGTTGTGGTGGTGGTGTAGGGGAGACTGTTTACTGTTGTGATGGTGGTATAGGAGACTGTTTACTGTTGTGGTGGTGGTGTAGGAGAGACTGTTTACTGTTGTTGTGGTGGTGTAGGGGAGACTGTTTACTGTTGTGGTGGTGGTGTAGGGGAGACTGTTTACTGTTGTGGTGGTGGTGTAGGAGAGACTGTTTACTGTTGTGGTGGTGGTGTAGGGGAGACTGTTTACTGTTGTGGTGGTGGTGTAGGGGACTGTTTACTGTTGTGGTGGTGGTGTAGGAGACTGTTTACTGTTGTGGTGGTGGTGTAGGGGACTGTTTACTGTTGTGGTGGTGGTGTAGGGAGACTGTTTACTGTTGTGGTGGTGGTGTAGGAGACTGTTTACTGTTGTGGTGGTGGTGTAGGAGAGACTGTTTACTGTTGTGGTGGTGGTGTAGAGGAGACTGTTTTACTGTTGTGGTGGTGGTGTACTAGACTGTTTACTGTTGTGGTGGTGGTGTAGGGGAGACTGTTTACTGTTGTGGTGGTGGTGTAGGGGAGACTGTTTACTGTTGTGGTGGTGGTGTAGGAGACTGTTTACTGTTGTGGTGGTGGTGTAGGGGAGACTGTTTACTGTTGTGGTGGTGGTGTAGGAGACTGTTTACTGTTGTGGTGGTGGTGTAGGAGAGACTGTTTACTGTTGTTGTGGTGGTGTAGGGGAGACTGTTTACTGTTGTGGTGGTGGTGTAGGGGAGACTGTTTACTGTTGTGGTGGTGGTGTAGGAGAGGACTGTTTACTGTTGTGGTGGTGGTGTAGGGGAGACTGTTTACTGTTGTGGTGGTGGTGTAGGGGACTGTTTACTGTTGTGGTGGTGGTGTAGGAGACTGTTTACTGTTGTGGTGGTGGTGTAGGGGAGACTGTTTACTGTTGTGGTGGTGGTGTAGGAGACTGTTTACTGTTGTGGTGGTGGTGAAGGGGACTGTTTACTGTTGTGGTGGTGGTGTAGGGAGACTGTTTACTGTTGTGGTGGTGGTGTAGGAGACTGTTTACTGTTGTGGTGTGGTGTAGGGGAGACTGTTTACTGTTGTGGTGGTGGTGTAGGGGAGACTGTTTACTGTTGTGGTGGTGGTGTAGGAGACTGTTTACTGTTGTGGTGGTGGTGTAGGAGACTGTTTTCTGTTGTGGTGGTGGTGTAGGGGAGACTGTTTACTGTTGTGGTGGTGGTGTAGGGGAGACTGTTTACTGTTGTGGTGGTGGTGTAGGAGACTGTTTACTGTTGTGGTGGTGGTGTAGGGGAGACTGTTTACTGTTGTGGTGGTGGTGTAGGAGACTGTTTACTGTTGTGGTGGTGGTGTAGGAGACTGTTTACTGTTTGTGGTGGTGGTGTAGGGGAGACTGTTTACTGTTGTGGTGGTGGTGTAGGAGAGACTGTTTACTGTTGTGGTGGTGGTGTAGAGGGACTGTTTACTGTTGTGGTGGTGGTGTAGGGGACTGTTTACTGTTGTGGTGGTGGTGTAGGAGACTGTTTACTGTTGTGGTGGTGGTGTAGGGAGACTGTTTAATGTCTGTGGTGGTGGTGTAGGAGAGACTGTTTACTGTTGTGGTGGTGGTGTAGGAGACTGTTTCCTGTTGTGGTGGTGGTGTAGGGACTGTTTACTGTTGTGGTGGTGGTGTAGGAGACTGTTTACTGTTGTGGTGGTGGTGTAGGGGACTGTTTACTGTTGTAATGGTGGTGTAGGGGGAGACTGTTTACTGTTGTGGTGGTGGTGTAGGAGACTGTTTACTGTTGTGGTGGTGGTGTAGGGGACTGTTTACTGTTGTGGTGGTGGTGTAGGAGACTGTTTAACTGTTGTGGTGGTGGTGTAGGGAGACTGTTTTACTGTTGTGGTGGTGGTGTAGGAGACTGTTTACTGTTGTGGTAGTGGTGTAGGAGAGACTGTTTACTGTTGTGGTGGTGGTGTAGGAGGACTGTTTACTGTTGTGGTGGTGGTGTAGGGGACTGTTTACTGTTGTGGTGGGTGTGTAGGAGACTGTTTACTGTTGTGGTGGTGGTGTAGGGGAGACTGTTTACTGTTGTGGTGGTGGTGTAGGAGAGACTGTTTACTGTTGTGGTGGTGGTGTAGGGGAGACTGTTTACTGTTGTGGTGGTGGTGTAGGAGACTGTTTACTGTTGTGGTGGTGGTGTAGGGGAGACTGTTTACTGTTGTGGTGGTGGTGTAGGAGACTGTTTACTGTTGTGGTGGGGTGTAGGGGAGACTGTTTACTGTTGTGGTGGTGGTGTAGGGTAGACTGTTACTGTTGTGGTGGTGGTGTAGGAGAGACTGTTTACTGTTTGGTGGTGGTTTAGGGGACTGTTTACTGTTGTGGTGGTGGTGTAGGGGACTGTTTACTGTTGTGGTGGTGGTGTAGGGGAGACTGTTTACTGTTGTGGTGGTGGTGTAGGAGACTGTTTACTGTTGTGGTGGTGGTGTAGGAGACTGTTTACTGTTGTGGTGGTGGTGTAGGGGACTGTTTTACTGTTGTGGTGGTTGTGTAGGGGACTGTTTACTGTTGTGGTGGTGTGAGGAGAGACTGTTTACTGTTGTGGTGGTGGTGTAGGGGACTGTTTACTGTTGTGGTGGTGGTGGTGTAGGGGACTGTTTACTGTTGTGGTGGTGGTGTAGAGGAGACTGTTTACTGTGTGGTGGTGGTGTAGGGGAGACTGTTTACTGTTGTGGTGGTGGTGTAGGGGACTGTTTACTGTTGTGGTGGTGGTGTAGAGGAGACTGTTTACTGTTGTGGTGGTGGTGTAGGGAGACTGTTTACTGTTGTGGTGGTGGTGTAGGGGACTGTTTACTGTTGTGGTGGTGGTGTAGGGAGACTGTTTACTGTTGTGGTGGTGGTGTAGCGGAGACTGTTTACTGTTGTGGTGGTGTGTAGGAGAGACTGTTTACTGTTGTGGTGGTGGTGTAGGGGAGACTGTTTACTGTTGTGGTGGTGGTGTAGGAGACTGTTTACTGTTGTGGTGGTGGTGTAGGAGACTGTTTACTGTTGTGGTGGTGGTGTAGGAGACTGTTTACTGTTGCGGTGGTGGTGTAGAGGAGACTGTTTACTGTTGTGGTGGTGGTGTAGGGGACGTTTTACTGTTGTGGTGGTGGTGTAGGGGACTGTTTACTGTTGTGGTGGTGGTGTAGGGGAGACTGTTTACTGTTGTGGTGGTGGTGTAGGGGAGACTGTTTACTGTTGTGGTGGTGGGTGTAGTGGGAGGACTGTTTACTGTTGTGGTGGTGGTGTAGGAGGACTGTTTACTGTTGTGGTGGTGGTGTAGAGGAGACTGTTTACTGTTGTGGTGGTGGTGTAGGGGAGACTGTTTACTGTTGTGGTGGTGGTGTAGAGGAGGACTGTTTACTGTTGTGGTGGTGGTGTAGGAGACTGTTTACTGTTGTGGTGGTGGTGTAGGAGACTGTTTACTGTTTGTGGTGGTGGTGTAGGGGAGACTGTTTACTGTTGTGGTGGTGGTGTAGGGAGACTGTTTACTGTTGTGGTGGTGGTGTAGGGGACTGTTTACTGTTGTGGTGGTGGTGTAGGGGAGACTGTTTTACTGTTGTGGTGGTGGTGTAGGGGACTGTTTACTGTTGTGGTGGTGGTGTAGGGGAGACTGTTTACTATTGTGGTGGTGGTGTAGGGGACTGTTTACTGTTGTGGTGGTGGTGTAGGAGACTGTTTACTGTTGTGGTGGTGGTGTAGGGGACTGTTTACTGTTGTGGTGGTGGTGTAGGGGACTGTTTACTGTTGTGGTGGTGGTAGGGGACTGTTTACTGTTGTGGTGGTGGTGTAGGAGACTGTTTACTGTTGTGGTGGTGGTGTAGGAGACTGTTTACTGTTGTGGTGGTGGTGTAGGGGACTGTTTACTGTTGTGGTGGTGGTGTAGGAGACTGTTTACTGTTGTGGTGGTGGTGTAGGAGAGACTGTTTACTGTTGTAGTGGTGGTGTAGGGGAGACTGTTTACTGTTGTGGTGGTGGTGTAGGAGAGACTGTTTACTGTTGTGGTGGTGGTGTAGGGGAGACTGTTTACTGTTGTGGTGGTGGTGTAGGAGACTGTTTACTGTTGTGGTGGTGGTGTAGGGGAGGACTGTTTACTGTTGTGGTGGTGGTGTAGGGAGGACTGTTTACTGTTGTGGTGGTGGTGTAGGAGACTGTTTACTGTTGTGGTGGTGGTGTAGGGAGACTGTTTACTGTTGTGGTGGTGGTGTAGGAGAGACTGTTTACTGTTGTGGTGGTGGTGTAGGGGACTGTTTACTGTTGTGGTGGTGGTGTAGGAGACTGTTTACTGTTGTGGTGGTGGTGTAGGGGAGACTGTTTACTGTTGTGGTGGTGGTGTAGGGGAGACTGTTTACTGTTGTGGTGGTGGTGTAGGAGAGACTGTTTACTGTTGTGTTGGTGGTGTAGGGGACTGTTTACTGTTGTGGTGGTGGTGTAGGAGACTGTTTACTGTTGTGGTGGTGTGTAGGGGAGACTGTTTACTGTTGTGGTGGTGGTGTAGGAGACTGTTTACTGTTGTGGTGGTGGTGTAGGGGAGACTGTTTTACTGTTGTGGTGGTGGTGTAGGGGAGACTGTTTACTGTTGTGGTGGTGGTGTAGGGGAGACTGTTTACTGTTGTGGTGGTGGTGTAGGAGAGACTGTTTTACTGTTGTGGTGGTGGTGTAGGGGAGACATGTTTACTGTTGTGGTGGTGGTGTAGGGGAGACTGTTTACTGTTGTGGTGGTGGGTGTAGGAGGAACTGTTTACTGTTGTTGGTGGTGGTGTAGGAGAGACTGTTTACTGTTGTGGTGGTGGTGTAGGGGAGACTGTTTACTGTTTGTGGTGGTGGTGTAGGGGAGACTGTTTACTGTTGTGGTGGTGGTGTAGGGGAGACTGTTTACTGTTGTGGTGGTGGTGTAGGGGAGACTGTTTACTGTTGTGTGGTGGTGGTGTAGGAGAGACTGTTTACTGTTGTGGTGGTGGGTAGGGGAGACTGTTTAGTGTTGTGAGGTGGTGGTGTAGGGGAGACTGTCTACTGTTGTGGTGGTGGTGTAGGGGACTGTTTACTGTGTGGTGGTGGTGTAGGGGAGACTGTTTACTGTTGTGGTGGTGGTGTAGGGGGACTGTTTACTGTTGTGGTGGTGGTGGTGTAGGGGGACTGTTTACTGTTGTGGTGGTGGTGTAGAGGAGACTGTTTTACTGTTGTGGTGGTGGTGTAGGGAGACTGTTTACTGTTGTGGTGGTGGTGTAGGGGACTGTTTACTGTTGTGGTGGTGGTGTAGAGGAGACTGTTTACTGTTGTGGTGGTGGTGTAGGGGAGACTGTTTACTGTTGTGGTGGTGGTGTAGGGGACTGTTTACTGTTGTGGTGGTGGTGTAGGGGAGACTGTTTACTGTTGTGGTGGTGGTGTAGCGGAGACTGTTTACTGTTGTGGTGGTGGTGTAGGAGAGACTGTTTACTGTTGTGGTGGTGGTGTAGGGGAGACTGTTTACTGTTGTGGTGGTGGTGTAGGAGACTGTTTACTGTTGTGGTGGTGGTGTAGGAGAGACTGTTTTACTGTTGTTGGTGGTGGTGTAGGGATGACTGTTTACTGTTGCGGTGGTGTGTAGAGGAGACTGTTTACTGTTGTGGGTGGTGGTGTAGGGGACTGTTTACTGTTGTGGTGGTGGTGTAGGGGACTGTTTTACTGTTGTGGTGGTGGTGTAGGGGAGGACTGTTTACTGTTGTGGTGGTGGTGTAGGGGAGACTGTTTACTGTTGTGGGTGGTGGTGTAGGGAGACTGTTTACTGTTGTGGTGGTGGTGTAGGAGACTGTTTACTGTTGTGGTGGTGGTGTAGAGGAGACTGTTTACTGTTGTGGTGGTGGTGTAGGGGAGACTGTTTACTGTTGTGGTGGTGGTGTAGAGGAGACTGTTTACTGTTGTGGTGGTGGTGTAGGAGACTGTTTACTGTTGTGGTGGTGGTGTAGGAGACTGTTTACTGTTGTGGTGGTGGTGTAGGGGAGACTGTTTACTGTTGTGGTGGTGGTGTAGGGGAGACTGTTTACTGTTGTGGTGGTGGTGTAGGGGACTGTTTACTGTTGTGGTGGTGGTGTAGGGGAGACTGTTTACTGTTGTGGTGGTGGTGTAGGGGACTGTTTACTGTTGTGGTGGTGGTGTAGGGGAGACTGTTTACTATTGTGGTGGTGGTGTAGGGGACTGTTTACTGTTGTGGTGGTGGTGTAGGAGACTGTTTACTGTTGTGGTGGTGGTGTAGGGGACTGTTTACTGTTGTGGTGGTGGTGTAGGGGACTGTTTACTGTTGTGGTGGTGGTGTAGGGGACTGTTTACTGTTGTGGTGGTGGTGTAGGAGACTGTTTACTGTTGTGGTGGTGGTGTAGGAGACTGTTTACTGTTGTGGTGGTGGTGTAGGGGACTGTTTACTGTTGTGGTGGTGGTGTAGGAGACTGTTTACTGTTGTGGTGGTGGTGTAGGAGAGACTGTTTACTGTTGTAGTGGTGGTGTAGGGGAGACTGTTTACTGTTGTGGTGGTGGTGTAGGAGAGACTGTTTACTGTTGTGGTGGTGGTGTAGGGGAGACTGTTTACTGTTGTGGTGGTGGTGTAGGAGACTGTTTACTGTTGTGGTGGTGGTGTAGGGGAGACTGTTTACTGTTGTGGTGGTGGTGTAGGGGAGACTGTTTACTGTTGTGGTGGTGGTGTAGGAGACTGTTTACTGTTGTGGTGGTGGTGTAGGGGAGACTGTTTACTGTTGTGGTGGTGGTGTAGGAGAGACTGTTTACTGTTGTGGTGGTGGTGTAGGGGACTGTTTACTGTTGTGGTGGTGGTGTAGGAGACTGTTTACTGTTGTGGTGGTGGTGTAGGGGACTGTTTACTGTTGTGGTGGTGGTGTAGGGGAGACTGTTTACTGTTGTGGTGGTGGTGTAGGAGAGACTGTTTACTGTTGTGTTGGTGGTGTAGGGGACTGTTTACTGTTGTGGTGGTGGTGTAGGAGACTGTTTACTGTTGTGGTGGTGGTGTAGGGGAGACTGTTTACTGTTGTGGTGGTGGTGTAGGGGACTGTTTACTGTTGTGGTGGTGGTGTAGGGGAGACTGTTTACTGTTGTGGTGGTGGTGTAGGGGACTGTTTACTGTTGTGGTGGTGGTGTAGGGGAGACTGTTTACTATTGTGGTGGTGGTGTAGGGGACTGTTTACTGTTGTGGTGGTGGTGTAGGAGACTGTTTACTGTTGTGGTGGTGGTGTAGGGGACTGTTTACTGTTGTGGTGGTGGTGTAGGGGACTGTTTACTGTTGTGGTGGTGGTGTAGGGGACTGTTTACTGTTGTGGTGGTGTAGGAGACTGTTTACTGTTGTGGTGGTGGTGTAGGAGACTGTTTACTGTTGTGGTGGTGGTGTAGGGACTGTTTACTGTTGTGGTGGTGGTGTAGGAGACTGTTTACTGTTGTGGTGGTGGTGTAGGAGAGACTGTTTACTGTTGTAGTGGTGGTGTAGGGGAGACTGTTTACTGTTGTGGTGGTGGTGTAGGAGAGACTGTTTACTGTTGTGGTGGTGGTGTAGGGGAGACTGTTTACTGTTTGGTGGTGGTGTAGGAGACAGTTTACTGTTGTGGTGGTGGTGTAGGGAGACTGTTTACTGTTGTGGTGGTGGTGTAGGGGAGACTGTTTACTGTTGTGGTGGTGGTGTAGGGACTGTTTACTGTTGTGGTGGTGGTGTAGGGGAGACTGTTTACTGTTGTGGTGGTGGTGTAGGAGACTGTTTACTGTTGTGGTGGTGGTGTAGGGGACTGTTTACTGTTGTAGTGGTGGTGTAGGAGACTGTTTACTGTTGTGGTGGTGGTGTAGGGGAGACTGTTTACTGTTGTGGTGGTGGTGTAGGGAGACTGTTTACTGTTGTGGTGGTGGTGTAGGAGACTGTTTACTGTTGTGTGGTGGTGTAGGGACTGTTTACTGTTGTGGTGGTGGTGTAGGAGACTGTTTACTGTTGTGGTGGTGGTGTAGGGAGACTGTTTACTGTTGTGGTGGTGGTGTAGGAGACTGTTTACTGTTGTGGTGGTGGTAGGGGAGACTGTTTACTGTTGTGGTGGTGGTGTAGGAGACTGTTTACTGTTGTGGTGGTGGTGTAGGGGAGACTGTTTACTGTTGTGGTGGTGGTGTAGGAGAGACTGTTTACTGTTGTGGTGTGGTGTAGGGGAGACTGTTTACTGTTGTGGTGGTGGTGTAGGGGAGACTGTTTACTGTTGTGGTGGTGGTGTAGGAGACTGTTTACTGTTGTGGTGGTGGTGTAGGGAGACTGTTTACTGTTGTGGTGGTGGTGTAGGGAGACTGTTTACTGTTGTGGTGGTGGTGTAGGGAGACTGTTTACTGTTGTGGTGGTGGTGTAGGGGAGACTGTTTACTGTTGTGGTGGTGGTGTAGGGGAGACTGTTTACTGTTGTGGTGGTGGTGTAGGAGAGACTGTTTACTGTTGTGGTGGTGGTGTAGGGGACTGTTTAGTGTTGTGGTGGTGGTGTAGGGAGACTGTTTACTGTTGTGGTGGTGGTGTAGGGACTGTTTACTGTTGTGGTGGTGGTGTAGGGGAGACTGTTTACTGTTGTGTGGTGGTGTAGGGGACTGTTTACTGTTGTGTGGTGGTGGTGTAGGGGACTGTTTACTGTTGTGGTGGTGGTGTAGAGGACTGTTTACTGTTGTGGTGGTGGTGTAGGGGAGACTGTTTACTGTTGTGGTGGTGGTGTAGGGGACTGTTTACTGTTGTGGTGGTGGTGTAGAGGAGACTGTTTACTGTTGTGGTGGTGGTGTAGGGAGACTGTTTACTGTTGTGGTGGTGGTGTAGGGGACTGTTTACTGTTGTGGTGGTGGTGTAGGGGAGACTGTTTACTGTTGTGGTGGTGGTGTAGGAGACTGTTTACTGTTGTGGTGGTGGTGTAGGAGACTGTTTACTGTTGTGGTGGTGGTGTAGGGGAGACTGTTTACTGTTGTGGTGGTGGTGTAGGAGACTGTTTACTGTTGTGGTGGTGGTGTAGGAGACTGTTTACTGTTGTGGTGGTGGTGTAGGAGACTGTTTACTGTTGCAGTGGTGGTGTAGAGGAGACTGTTTACTGTTGTGGTGGTGGTGTAGGGGACTGTTTACTGTTTGTGGTGGTGGTGTAGGGGACTGTTTACTGTTGTGGTGGTGGTGTAGGGGAGACTGTTTACTGTTGTGGTGGTGGTGTAGGGGAGACTGTTTACTGTTGTGGTGGTGGTGTAGGGGAGACTGTTTACTGTTGTGGTGGTGGTGTAGGAGACTGTTTACTGTTGTGGTGGTGGTGTAGAGGAGACTGTTTACTGTTGTGGTGGTGGTGTAGGGGAGACTGTTTACTGTTGTGGTGGTGGTGTAGGAGACTGTTTACTGTTGTGGTGGTGGTGTAGGAGACTGTTTACTGTTGTGGTGGTGGTGTAGGAGACTGTTTACTGTTGTGGTGGTGGTGTAGGGAGACTGTTTACTGTTGTGGTGGTGGTGTAGGGGAGACTGTTTACTGTTGTGGTGGTGGTGTAGGGGACTGTTTACTGTTGTGGTGGTGGTGTAGGGGAGACTGTTTACTGTTGTGGTGGTGGTGTAGGGGACTGTTTACTGTTGTGGTGGTGGTGTAGGGGTTGACTGTTTACTATTGTGGTGGTGGTGTAGGGGACTGTTTACTGTTGTGGTGGTGGTGTAGGAGACTGTTTACTGTTGTGGTGGTGGTGTAGGGGACTGTTTACTGTTGTGGTGGTGGTGTAGGGGACTGTTTACTGTTGTGGTGGTGGTGTAGGGGACTGTTTACTGTTGTGGTGGTGGTGTAGGAGACTGTTTACTGTTGTGGTGGTGGTGTAGGAGACTGTTTACTGTTGTGGTGGTGGTGTAGGGGACTGTTTACTGTTGTGGTGGTGGTGTAGGAGACTGTTTACTGTTGTGGTGGTGGTGTAGGAGACTGTTTACTGTTGTGTGGTGGTGTAGGGGAGACTGTTTACTGTTGTGGTGGTGGTGTAGGAGAGACTGTTTACTGTTGTGGTGGTGGTGTAGGGGAGACTGTTTACTGTTGTGGTGGTGGTGTAGGAGACTGTTTACTGTTGTGGTGGTGGTGTAGGGGAGACTGTTTACTGTTGTGGTGGTGGTGTAGGGGAGACTGTTTACTGTTGTGGTGGTGGTGTAGGAGACTGTTTACTGTTGTGGTGGTGGTGTAGGGAGACTGTTTACTGTTGTGGTGGTGGTGTAGAGAGACTGTTTACTGTTGTGGTGGTGGTGTAGGGGACTGTTTACTGTTGTGGTGGTGGTGTAGGAGACTGTTTACTGTTGTGGTGGTGGTGTAGGGAGACTGTTTACTGTTGTGGTGGTGGTGTAGGGAGACTGTTTACTGTTGTGGTGGTGGTGTAGGAGAGACTGTTTACTGTTGTGTGGTGGTGTAGGGGACTGTTTACTGTTGTGGTGGTGGTGTAGGAGACTGTTTACTGTTGTGGTGGTGGTGTAGGGGAGACTGTTTACTGTTGTGGTGGTGGTGTAGGAGACTGTTTACTGTTGTGGTGGTGGTGTAGGGGAGACTGTTTACTGTTGTGGTGGTGGTGTAGGGGAGACTGTTTACTGTTGTGGTGGTGGTAGGGGACTGTTTACTGTTGTGGTGGTGGTGTAGGAGAGACTGTTTACTGTTGTGGTGGTGGTGTAGGGGACTGTTTACTGTTGTGGTGGTGGTGTAGGGGAGACTGTTTACTGTTGTGGTGGTGGTGTAGGGGAGACTGTTTACTGTTGTGGTGGTGGTGTAGGAGAGACTGTTTACTGTTGTGGTGGTGGTGTAGGAGGAGACTGTTTACTGTTGTGGTGGTGGTGTAGGGGAGACTGTTTACTGTTGTGGTGGTGGTGTAGGGAGACTGTTTACTGTTGTGGGTGGTGGTGTAGGGAGACTTGTTTACTGTTGTGGTGGTGGTGTAGGGAGACTGTTTACTGTTGTGGTGGTGGTGTAGGGAGACTGTTTACTGTTGTGGTGGTGGTGTAGGGGAGACTGTTTACTGTTGTGGTGGTGGTGTAGGAGACTGTTTACTGTTGTGGTGGTGGTGTAGGAGAGACTGTTTACTGTTGTGGTGGTGGTGTAGGGGAGACTGTTTACTGTTGTGGTGGTGGTGTAGGGGAGACTGTTTACTGTTGTGGTGGTGGTGTAGGGAGACTGTTTACTGTTGTGGTGGTGGTGTATGGGAGACTGTTTACTGTTGTGGTGGTGGTGTAGGGGAGACTGTTTACTGTTGTGGTGGTGGTGTAGGGAGACTGTTTACTGTTGTGGTGGTGGTGTATGGGAGACTGTTTACTGTTGTGGTGGTGTGTAGGAGACTGTTTACTGTTGTGGTGGTGGTGTAGGAGACTGTTACTGTTGTGGTGGTGGTGTAGGAGAGACTGTTTACTGTTGTGGTGGTGGTGTAGGGAGACTGTTTTACTGTTGTGGTGGTGGTGTAGGGAGACTGTTTACTGTTGTGGTGGTGGTGTAGGAGAGACTGTTTACTGTTGTGGTGGTGGTGTAGGGGAGACTGTTTACTGTTGTGGTGGTGGTGTAGGGAGGACTGTTTACTGTTGTGGTGGTGGTGTAGGGGACTGTTTACTGTTGTGGTGGTGGTGTAGGGAGACTGTTTACTGTTGTGGTGGTGGTGTAGGGAGACTGGTTTACTGTTGTGGTGGTGGTGTAGGAGGACTGTTTACTGTTGTGGTGGTGGTGTAGGAGACTGTTTACTGTTGTGGTGGTGGTGTAGGAGAGACTGTTTACTGTTGTGGTGGTGGTGTAGGGGAGACTGTTTACTGTTGTGGTGGTGGTGTAGGGGAGACTGTTTACTGTTGTGGTGGTGGTGTAGGAGACTGTTTACTGTTGTGGTGGTGGTGTAGGGGAGACTGTTACTGTTGTGGTGGTGTGTAGGGGAGACTGTTTACTGTTGTGGTGGTGGTGTAGGAGAGACTGTTTACTGTTGTGGTGGTGGTGTAGGGACTGTTTACTGTTGTGGTGGTGGTGTAGGGAGACTGTTTACCTGTTGTGGTGGTGGTGTAGGAGACTGTTTACTGTTGTGGTGGTGGTGTAGGAGAGACTGTTTACTGTTGTGGTCGGTGGTGTAGGGAGACTGTTTACTGTTGTGGTGGTGGTGTAGGGGAGACTGTTTACTGTTGTGGTGGTGGTGTAGGGGACTGTTTACTGTTGTGGTGGTGGTGTAGGGGAGACTGTTTACTGTTGTGGTGGTGGTGTAGGGGAGACTGTTTACTGTTGTGGTGGTGGTGTAGGGGAGACTGTTTACTGTTGTGGTGGTGGTGTAGGAGACTGTTTACTGTTGTGGTGGTGGTGTAGGAGAGACTGTTTACTGTTGTTGTGGTGGTGTAGGAGACTGTTTACTGTTGTGGTGGTGGTGTAGGGGAGACTGTTTACTGTTGTGGTGGTGGTGTAGGAGACTGTTTACTGTTGTGGTGGTGGTGTAGGGAGAGACTGTTTACTGTTGTGTGGTGGTGTAGGAGACTGTTTACTGTTGTGGTGGTGGTGTAGGGAGACTGTTTACTGTTGTGGTGGTGGTGTAGGGGAGACTGTTTACTGTTGTGGTGGTGGTGTAGGGGAGACTGTTTACTGTTGTGGTGGTGGTGTAGGGGAGACTGTTTACTGTTGTGGTGATGGTGTAGGGAGACTGTTTACTGTTGTGGTGGTGGTGTAGGGAGACTGTTTACTGTTGTGGTGGTGGTGTAGGGGACTGTTTACTGTTGTGGTGGTGGTGTAGGAGACTGTTTACTGTTGTGGTGGTGGTGTAGGAGACTGTTTACTGTTGTGATGGTGGTGTAGGAGACTGTTTACTGTTGTGGTGGTGGTGTAGGGGAGACTGTTTACTGTTGTGGTGGTGGTGTAGGGGAGACTGTTTACTGTTGTGGTGGTGGTGTAGGGGAGACTGTTTACTGTTGTGGTGGTGGTGTAGGAGAGACTGTTTACTGTTGTGGTGGTGGTGTAGGGGACTGTTTACTGTTGTGGTGGTGGTGTAGGAGACTGTTTACTGTTGTGGTGGTGGTGTAGGAGACTGTTTACTGTTGTGGGGGTGGTGTAGGGGGAGACTGTTTACTGTTGTGGTGGTGGTGTAGGGGAGACTGTTTACTGTTGTGGTGGTGGTGTAGGAGACTGTTTACTGTTGTGGTGGTGGTGTAGGGGACTGTTTACTGTTGTGGTGGTGGTGTAGGGGACTGTTTACTGTTGTGGTGGTGGTGTAGGGGAGACTGTTTACTGTTGTGGTGGTGGTGTAGGGGAGACTGTTTACTGTTGTGGTGGTGGTGTAGAGGAGACTGTTTTACTGATGTGGTGGTGGTGTAGGAGACTGTTTACTGTTGTGGTAGTGGTGTAGAGGAGACTGTTTACTGTTGTGGTGGTGGTGTAGGGGACTGTTTACTGTTGTGGTGGTGGTGTAGGAGACTGTTTACTGTTGTGGTGGTGGTGTAGGGGACTGTTTACTGTTGTGGTGGTGGTGTAGGGGACTGTTTACTGTTGTGGGGGTGGTGTAGGGGAGACTGTTTACTGTTGTGGTGGTGGTGTAGAGGAGACTGTTTACTGTTGTGGTGGTGTGTAGGGGAGACTGTTTACTGTTGTGGTGGTGGTGTAGAGGAGACTGTTTACTGTTGTGGGGGTGGTGTAGGGGAGACTGTTTACTGTTGTGGTGGTGGTGTAGAGGAGACTGTTTACTGTTGTGGGGGTGGTGTAGGGGACTGTTTACTGTGGTATACCGGGTGTAAACAAGGGGTCAGGAGTACCGTAAACCGGTTATACTCGCTACCGTGACCTGGTATACTCCCCCCCCCAACCAGTTACTTTCCTAAGCGCTTCCTGGTTCGTCACACACCTGCCTGGACGGTCACACACCTGCCTGTCCCGTCATACACCTGTCTGGACCGTCACACTCCTGCCTGGCCCGTCACACACCCGCCTGTACCGTCACACACCCGCCTGTACTGTCACACACCTGTCTACACCGTCACACACCCGCCTGCACCGTGACACACTTACCTACACCGTCACACACCTGTCTGGACCGTCACACACCTGCCTGGACCGTCACACACCCGCCTGGATCATCTCACACCTGCCTGGCCCGTCATACACCTGTCTGGACCGTCATACACCCGCCTCCACCCTTACACACCTGCCTGGACCGTCACACACCCGCCTGAACCGTCACACACCTGCCTGGACCGTCACGCACCCGCCTGGACCGTCACACACCTGCCTGGACCGTCACACACCCGCCTGGACCGTCACACACCTGCCTGGACCGTCACACACCCGCCTGGACCGTCACACACCTGCCTGGACCGTCACACACCCGCCTGGACCGTTACACACCTGCCTGGACCGTCACACACCTGCCTGGACCGTCACACACCCGCCTGGACCGTCACACACCTGCCTGGACCGTCACACGCCCGCCTGGACCGTCACACACCTGCCTGGACCGTCACACACCCGCCTGGACCGTCACACACCTGCCTTGACCGTCACACACCTGCCTGGACCGTCACACACCCGCCTACACCGTCACACACCCGCCTACACCGTCACACACCTGCCTAAACCGTCACACACCTGCCTGGACCGTCACACACCCGCCTACACCGTCACACACCCGCCTACACCGTCACACACCTGCCTACACCGACACACACCTGCCTACACCGTCACACACCCGCCTACACCGTCACACACCTGCCTACACCGTCACACACCCGCCTACACCGTCTCACACCCGCCTACACCGTCACACACCTGCCTACACCGTCACACACCTGCCTACACCGTCACACACCCGCGTACACCGTCACACACCCGCCTACACCGTCACACACCTGCCTACACCGACACACACCCGCCTACACCGTCACACACCCGCCTGCACCGTCACACACCCGCCTACACCGTCACACACCCGCCTACACCGTCACACACCTGCCTACACCGTCACACACCCGCCTACACCGTCACACACCCGCCTACACCGTCACACACCTGCCTACACCGTCACACACCCGCCTACACCGTCACACACCTGCCTGGACCGTCACACACCCGCCTACACCGTCACACACACCCGCCTACACCGTCACACACCTGCCTGGACCGTCACACACCTGCCTACACCGTCACACACCTGTCTACACCGTCACACACCCGCCTACACCATCACACACCCGCCTACACTGTCACATACCCGCCTACATCGTCACACACCTGCCTACACCGTCACACACCTGCCTGGACCGTCACACACCCGCCTACACCGTCACACACACCCGCCTACACCGTCACACACCTGCTGGACCGTCACACACCCGCCTACACCGTTACACACCTGCCTACACCGACACACACCCGCCTACACCGTCACACACACCCGCCTACACCGTCACACACCTGCCTACACCGTCACACACCCGCCTACACATCACACACCCGCCTACACCGTCACACACACCCGCCTTACACCGTCACACACCTGCCTACACCGTCACCACACCCGCCTACACCATCACACACCCGCCTACACTGTCACCACACCCGCCTACCATCGTTACACACCTGCCTACACCATCGTAGTATTGGTCCCACACTGGTTCCACTATGTATTTTTTACACTTGTGTGTAAAGTGAATAATCCAATATATAAATTATATATATATATATATAAATTATATATATACAGAAATATATAAATTATCAATGCCCTCAGTCGTATAATTACAATTTATTAGCTTGAAATTATTTTAAATTATGTAATTAATGGATTTGGGCCGGGGGGAGGGGGAGGAATGGTGCCCAACCACTTCATGTGGACGGTCGACGGGGGATTGAACTCGGACCCGCATGACGCCAGACCATAGCTCTACCCTCCACCCTCAAGTGGATAGAAATAGCGTTACCGTAGGGAGTAACTAACCCCAGGAGTAACTATATATATATATATATATATATATATATATATATATATATATATATATATATATATATATATATATATATATATATATGTGTGTGTGTATTAAAATGCTCCAAGATTCCTAAGGAGTTTCCTGACACGTTATAAGACATGACTTGACGCTACGAGCTTCGTAATAAGGTGACGGTGAGTTGGCGAAACAGTTGCATCATTCTCGGCCCTTTGTCACAAGTTACCACGATCACTTGCGTCGGGAACGATTGGGCAACAAACATGTTTGAGGTTATCTTGAGGTTCGGGGCCCAGCGTCCCCGCGGCCGGTCCTCGACCAGGCCTCCACCCCCAGGAAGCAGCAGCAGCTCGTGACAGCTGTCTAACTCCCAGGTACCTATAGCCTGCTGCTAGGTGAACAGGCGCATCAGGCTGAAACAAACCCATTTGTTTCCGCCTCCGCCTGGAATCGAACCCGGAATCTCAGTGCAATAACCTTTGAACGAGAGGCTTTGAAAAGGACGGTACGTGACGGGACGTTGAGGAGGAGCCGAGGAGAATATTAAACAGGTCATTGTGAAAGTGACAGGAGGGAGAGAGAGACGGTTAGTGGTCCACAGGGCTCCCAGAGGGTTGTAGCTCCCGGCCCCCGCCTTGACGACGGGGACATCTTAAGGATGTGCGAGATTAAGGAGGATACAGTGCAACTTCTTCCTGGGTCAGAAATTCTGCATTGTGTTAATTCTGTTTCTGTTCACTCACAGGGTGAGTGGCGCTGCCCAATACTGTCACTATGGCGGTGTGTCCACACACAGGATGAGTGGCGCTGCCCAATACTGTCACTATGGCGGTGTGTCCACACACAGGATGAGTGGCGCTGCCCAATACTGTCACTATGGCGGTGTGTCCACTCACAGGATGAGTGGCGCTGCCCAATACTGTCACTATGGCGGTGTGTCCACTCACAGGATGAGTGACGCTGCCCAATACTGTCACTATGGCGGTGTGTCCACTCACAGGATGAGTGGCGCTGCCCAATACTGTCACTATGGCGGTGTGTCCACTCACAGGGTGAGTGACGCTGCCCAATACTGTCACTATGGCGGTGTGTCCACTCACAGCGTGAGTGGCGCTGCCCAATACTGTCACTATGGAGGTGTGTCCACTCACAGGGTGAGTGGCGCTGCCCAATACTGTCACTATGGCGGTGTGTCCACTCACAGGGTGAGTGACGCTGCCCAATACTGTCACTATGGCGGTGTGTCCACTCACAGGATGAGTGACGCTGCCCAATACTGTCACTATGGCGGTGTGTCCACTCACAGGGTGAGTGGCGCTGCCCAATACTGTCACTATGGAGGTGTGTCCACTCACAGGGTGAGTGGCGCTGCCCAATACTGTCACTAGGTGGGTGTGTCCACTCACAGGGTGAGTGACGCTGCCCATACTGTCACTATGGCGGTGTGTCCCTCACAGGATAGTGACGCTGCCCAATACTGTCACTATGGCGGTGTGTCCACTCACAGGATGAGTGGCGCTGCCCAATACTGTCACTATGGCGGTGTGTCCACTCACAGGATGAGTGTGCTGCCCAATACTGTCACTATGGCGGTGTGTCCACTCACAGGATGAGTGACCTGCCCAATACTGTCACTATGGCGGTGTGTCCACTCACAGGATGAGTGACGCTGCCCAATACTCACTATGGCGGTGTGGTCCACTCACAGGATAGTGCCGCTGCCCAATACTGTCACTATGGCGGTGTGTCCACTCACAGGATGAGTGCCGCTGCCCAATACTGTCACTATGGCGGTGTGTCCACTCACGGGATAGTGGCGCTGCCCAATACTGTCACTATGG